>NC_142461.1:94468181-94619696 GCF_049115385.1 Moschus berezovskii | reverse complement strand
CTTGATGCTAAAAAAAAAATGAACCAAGTACTTTTCTGTCGCTAAAGCCAAAAGAAACAGAGCTGAAAGAGTAGAACCCAGACAGTTTGACGTGGGAGTGAAGCAGGTGGGGGAAACAGAGAGACAAAGACAGAAACAGAGATATGGGGGGTGGGGGGATGTTGGTTACACAAAACTCCTAATGAACCTTTTTTTCTAATCAGTTGTTGAAATGTTCTATTCACCTGATTCTATCAGAGGACCAGGTGATAGCTAGAAAAGAACCTGCAAGGTCTCACTGACACGCATTTTGAATGGAATACATGAATCAACAGGCTCTATCATGTGAATGAGGGGCTATTAGTTTGAATTTTCTGTTTTTCAATTACATTCCTTTTGTAAAAGGCATTTGCTATGGAGTGGCTAGTTAGGATATGACCCCATGGGAAAAGTGTCCAAGGAAACTAATGTTTGTGACTTTTCAATAGAAATATTACTATGTTCATCAATATTTGGCCCCTATTTTCATAAACCTTCAATAAATTATTGTTGATGTGCCAAAATGACAATTCTGCAGCCTGGTCTTCAACACAGTACATCAGTTCAGTTCAGTCACTCAGTCGTGTCCGACTCTGTGACCCCATGGACTTCAGCATGCCAGGCCTCCCTGTCCATCACCAACTCCCGGAGTTTACTCAAACTCATCTCCATTGAGTCGGTGATGCCATCCAACCATCTCATCCTCTGTCGTCCCCTTCTCCTCTCGCCTTCAATCTTTCCCAGCATCAGGGTCTTTTCCAATGAGTCAGCTCTTTGCATCACGTGGCCAAAATATGGGATTTTCAGCTTCAACATCAGTCCTTCCAATGAACATTCAGGACTAATCTCCTTTAGGATGGACTGTTGGATCTCCTGGCAGTCCAAGGGACTCTCAAGAGTCTTCTCCAACGCCACAGTACAAAAGCATCAATTCTTCGGCGCTCAGCTTTCTTTACAGTCCAACTCTCACATCCGTGTATGTACATAGCACAGTACAAAACCGGGCTCTAACAGTATATAACCTGGCTCTACATGACTTCCAGCCAGACTGATCTGTTCACTGTTTCCTGAATAAACCATGCAGTCTCACAGCTGACCACTGCTCCTATGGCTCTCCCTTCCTCCCCTGGCTGCTACCCTCTTCTCCCAACCTTCCTCATGTGTCACATGCAGACCAAGTTACAACTCTTCTCTAGGTTTGGTTGTTCACTCTATCTCTAAGGTTCCACATAATCAGTTCTGGTTATATACAAGTGATACTTAACATGTGTCAGTGGGAGCATGAACACACCCACATACTCTTCTCAATCAAATTGTATATAAAGACACTGACACAGTGGAAAGAAGTTAGAAGACTCAGATTATAAATTCTGGCTCTGTCACTTACTACCTACGGGTAACTTCTCTGAGCCTTCTTGTCTGTAAAATGGGGCTAATAATTCTCAAACACTTCCCTACAATTTTATGAAGATATACTGATGCAAGTATGAAAATCTCATTTATCAAGAATGAATATATTATGTACAAATATATTATTTCATGTGTCATTCTGTATCCTCAGCATTTAGCAATGCACCCTTCACATATTATGGATGCATTCAATCTTGCAGATGAAGGTACCAGAATGTAGCTGGAGGAATTTGCTAAGTCATCTTCAGTATTTTTTTCAATCTTATACAGTTAACATTTATTGACTACACACTACTGTGCCAGGTTCTTTACAGGAATTGTTAATCTCACAACCTATGAGGCAAGTCCTAGATCTGATCTGAGAATCTGTGAGACAGATCCCCAACAATGCATTGGTCAGGTAGGCTTGTTTTTCCATTTCCACACAGCCTCTTTCAGTCGATTTTCTATTGGATAAAAGACCCAATAAGGAAGTGGAACAAGGGAAGAAAACCTCACAGTGGAAAATGCCTGACATCTGCCAGTATGGTGCACCCAAAAGCTATAATTACAACTGTCACCATTTCTACTATCAAGGTCATTAAAATCAGTTTCGAGCTGAGAATCTGGAATGTACACTCTTAACCAAAGTACATTTTTCTCTTTTTACAACACCCAATAAAAAAGAAATGCAAAAATCTGAAACACAACAGCCTAACGCTTCGAACTTGCTTCTGCTTACAAATGTGCTGAAAAGGAAAAGTGACAATTTGTAGTTACAGATTATTTTTGGAAAGTCAAGGAATTTACAGTCTTTCTTCTATACATGGGTACTGCATTTTCTGCAACCTTAGATCTTCAGGTCAACTGTCTAGCAGGTTAAGGGGTATCTTCAACAGTTCCCCTTCCCCAGAAATAAAACTCAGGTATTGGCTATAACGATCATCCATTATTCTTTTTTCTTCTACTGTTTTGCAGCATTTTCTCTCCTTCTAAAGTACATGTTACTGAAAATTTTAACCAGCATCTGCCATCTCATCTGGTGAACAGACAAATCTCAAACCTTGAGAATAACTGTTTAAATATAGTTTTCAACTTTTCCCCTTCAAGTTGGCAGATAAGGTAAATTCTTCAAGATCCTTCCATAGGGAAAACTTAGAATAAATTAAGGGAAAGGAATACACGTAGAATAAAATATAGATTAAGACTCAGTCATGAAATACAGAAGATTTGAGTTGATTTTTTATAATTTGGGGGGAGAAGGAAGAGAATAATGATCATTTCAGAAATTACATTCTTAATTTACTGAAGTTGGAAAATGAACAAAACTGAGTTCAATTTCCTTGTTGAGAATCAAGATAAAAGTGTTTTAGCTTCTAACTATAAAACTCAAGTATATTTTTTATGTGATACTATGCAAGGAGATCCAACCAGTCCATTCTAAAGGAGATCAATCCTGGGTGTTCCTTGGAAGGACTGATGCTAAAGCTGAAACTGCAATACTTTCGCCACCTCATGCGACGAGTTCACTCACTGGAGAAGACTCTGATGCTAGGAGGGATTGGGGGTGGGAGGAGACGGGGACGACAGAGAATGAGATGGTTGGATGGCATCACTGACTTGATGGACATGAGTCTGAGTGAACTCCTGGAGTTGGTGATGGACAGGGAGGCCTGGCGTGCTGTGATTCATGGGGTCGCAAAGAGTCGGACACGACTGAGCGACTGAAAGAAGAAAGAATAATGGTTTAAGTTAAAACGTTAGGTGATCTTCTTCACCCAACAATAAAATTTCAAGGTAAAATGCTACTGCTGAAATAAAAACTCGTAAGAGCTTAAAAGAGCTCATTTCTTTTAAAATGTCACTTAATTTATAAGCAAACTGGTACTGAGTTGGCATTTTCATAGCTGTAGATAGGATCACTGTTATGAAGAGATCAGGAAAACTGCTATGAACAGAAGTAACTATTGCAAATGAAAGCCAATGACCCACATGAGCCCTTAGCCCATACACATGGAAGTTGGTCTATAGGAATGAGTTAGCTGCTTAGGAAATAAGGTCTTTGAGCTGGGCTTCAAGTGCCTCATCAACAAAGAGTTGGACTAAATGACATCTGAGATCCTTTCCAGATTCCAGCTTTTCCTACTAGTGGTTCAATTCCTCTTCTAATCAATCAGGCACAAATCTTCTGTTTTTTATCACTCTGATGGTCTCTGCTCTATATTCTAAGCTTTGGGTATCTCGCACGTAGGTCTAAGCACCAGCTGCCTCATCAGTCTTTTGCTCCAATCAATATCCAGGGCATTTAGCAGACCCTACACACCTTGTGTGATTCTCATTCCACTGCCTGCCAGATAAAAGCCAAATTCCAAAATTCCAAGAAAGAAAGGTTCCTTATTAAGTGGCCTCTCCCTATCTGATCCATAAGTATACAGTATATGTATTTTATGTCAGTTCTAAAATCATAAAAACAGAAACTTGAAGAATTCATTCATAATCTCCTTTTCAGTAAAAATAGCCACTATCTCCATTCAATAAACCTTCTTTTCAATGACTTCCCATTTGCAAATGTGTATGTGTGTCCTCAGTCATGTCTGACTGTTTGTGACCCCATGGACTGTAGCCCTCCAGGCTCCCTCTGTCCATGGAATTCTCCAAGCAAGAGTACTAGAGTGGTTTGCCATTTCCTATTGCAGGGGATCGTCCCAATCAAGGGTTTAAACCTGTGATTCCTGCATCTCCTGCATTGCAGGCGGATTTTTTACGACTGTGCCTGCTGGGAAGCCCTCATTTGAAAATAGGTGAAAATAAAACTGTATTCATAGAGAACTTTCTTGTTCCTGTCTTTCATTTAGGAAACCTCCTTCACGTTTCTATATGATGGTGATCTTCTAATCATTGTAAAGTACATAAAATCCAGCACATTAATCAGGTCTCCACTAGGGCATTTAACACCTCTGGGTGAAGTAGAAAAAGACACAGTTTCTGGGAAGGCTTAACAAGCCCTCTCCTGCACAGTACAATTTACATAACTCCATTTGGACACCCTGATATTAAAATAGTATATTTATTGAGGAAAAAAAATCATTCTGTGAATATATAGGCAGGATCATGTGACATGACAGCTGGGGTCTGGCCACCTCACTTCAGATCCCAGGCAAGTTGCTTAACTGCTAGAAGCCTTGTTTTCTCAGAGTGACAGTATTAACTAATAGCAGCAGGTATGTATCTCACAGAGGCCTTATAAGCAGTGAACAATCACAGAAGGCTCTTAGGACCAGTGTGTGCCTGGCACACAGTGGACACTCAACAAATACTATTTTTCTCCCCAATAAAAACCAATGCTACCAGTATCTTTGTGCTCATTTTTAAGCAATTTAAAAAAATTACTCCTATGAAAAACATTGCCAGGAAAGGATTAAAGATGTGTAAACAAGGATGTAAATGTGAACTCTTCATGTAAATCCACGAAGTATATGTAAGTGCTAAAAATAGTGATGATGACTTCACAAAATGCGAGTCCATTAAGATAATTATCTCAGGAAAAACAGTAAAATTTGTTCTAGGAAATCTTAGAAAGAAATGTAAGTAGAAGTTAAGATATATTAAAGAAAATACGGGATCATGATTTCCCTTAAGTGGGAAGGTCAGTAAGGGTGACCTGCAAGACTTTCCCAGCTTGGTATGTCTATGACTCAGTCACCATTAGACAGTCCTACCCCACTGCAAAGATCACAGAACCTCTGTCCCAGAGAGGCAGGATCTTCCCTCTATCCCAAACAGATCTGATCTCTGATGTAAGACTTTGCTCATCCCAAGTTTGTTCATTTTACCTGCAACAGCCTTTCCTCACCCTCACAAGCAACTCTGGCCATCATTCAAAGTCCCAGTTTAAATCTGATCTTCCCTCCAGATTCCTAATGCTTCATCACTTTATTTTAAACCTTGTAATATGATTTATTAATTATAGAAATAAAGTGATATTGCTCATTCGTGTCCGACTCTTTGCGACCCCATGGACTGTAGCCTACTAGGCTCCTCCATCCATCCATGGGATTTTCCAGGCGAGAGTACTAAAGTGGGTTGCCATTTCCTTCTCCAGGGGATCTTCACGACCCAGGGATTGAACCCGGGTCTCTTGCATTGTAGGCAGCTGCTCTTACCATCCAAGCCACCAGGAAAGTCAGCTGATTTAACTTTAGTGGCATTAACCATGACATTCTTAAAAATTACTTTCTCTTACATCTAAATTAATGCAATCTTTACCTTCAAAAATCTAGAGTGTCCATATATGCATACAAGGCATCATTTAATTTAGCTAGATCTATAACAGAAATCTATCTTAACTGAAGGCACACAAGACTCTAAGCTTATGAGACAGCACACTCGAGGTTTCCATTGCATCAATAAACATTTCTACAACTGGCTACCCTGACAAATTTATGATAGTACAGAATCTACAAGTTGATAAAACTCCAGGTGAATGTCATGTCATAAAATGCTTAACCATCTATTTTAAGTATTTTTAAAAGGCTAAATATGAAAAGGAGAGTGCACCATTAGAATTTTGTTTTGAAAGTAAAGCGTTTTTCCTTTTCTTCAATCAAGCCACATTTATTGTCTTTTTTTTTTATAAAGTGTTTTAAATTTCTTGAAATCTCATTTCTTCCTCCAAGTTTAACTAACCCTTTTGTCAAGTGATATAGGATAAGATTACTGAATCGACATTATTATCTGGGGATGGGGATGAGGGAACTAAAATCTGCATTTGGATACAGAATATATATTCTAATCAAACAAAGCTAAGAATAAATCATCTCTACAGAACGTGACTAAGTGTCTTTTTATCTGTCCAAAAAAAAAAAACAAACAAACAAACAAAAAAGAAAACCCTGCAATATTAGTTAAAATGCAGTATTGCTTGAAGGCTCAAACTCATAAAATGAAGAATCAAAGTTTAAAAGGCACTGGGCTTTATCCCAGTACAAGGTGATGGAATGAAGCCATGCAGTTATCACACTATAACATAGAGTGCAGGTACCACGCTCTGCTGTCACACGCTACAAGCTCTCTTGGGTGTCATTGTCATTGTCATCCATGACTTACAAGATGTTCCGGTTTGAAGCCTTGTCATCAATGTGTAAACTGAAGTTGCTCCAGAGCCAACAGGGGAGAAACAACTCTGGTGGCATTTGAACTGAAGATACTCAGGCAGAAAAACTAATCTGGTGGTGACATGAGGGATGAATGGAACTGGAGGAAGAGGAGACAGGAGGACGAGAAAGGGCAAGAGAGAGGAGGAGATGATGATCAGAAATAACGTGGAAGATGAAAAAGAAGACCAACAAAAATTAAGTCAAAAAGTGGAGGCAGCAGAAAAAAGAAAGGGGAGAGAGGAAGGAGAAGGAAGAGAGAGAAAAAAAAATATATATATATGTAAACAACCTTTGAAAATCGCTCAGTTGTGTCCAACTCTTTGCGACCTCATGGACTATACATAGTCCATGGAATTCTCCAGGCCAGAATACTGGGGTGGGTAGCCTTTCCCTTCTCCTAGGGATCTTCTCAACCCAGGGCTCAAACCCAGGGATCCTGCATTGCATGCAGATTCTTTACCAGCTGAGCCACAAGGGAAGACCAAGAATACTGGAGTGGGTAGCCTATCCCTTTCTCCAGTGGATCTTCCTGACCCAGGAATCCAACTGGGGTCTCCCCTGCATTGCAGGCGGATTCTTTACCAACTGAGCTATCAGGGAAGCCCAACAATCTTTGGGTATGTGAAAAGCAATATGTTCCATATGCCTGTACCTCTGGTTGCTGTTTTTACAAGTTAGAGCTATCAAATGACCAAATACAGAATTAGAATCCGTTAGAAGGAAATGGCAACCCACTCCAGTGTTCTTGCCTGGAGAATCCCAGGGACAGGGGAGCCTGGTGGGCTGCCGTCTATGGGGTCACACAGAGTTAGACACGACTGAAGCGACTTAGCAGCAGCAGCAGCAGACCTGGAATACACTGATATACATTGTTTAAAAACAAAAATCGAAGCTTCAAGTCAACAAGTGTCATGAAAGTTATTGCTATATTGGGTTTTTTTGTTTGTTTGTTTGTTTGAGAGCCCATGAAGGAGTCAAAGGAATTGCAGATGTTCCATTCCTGAGCCTGAAACTAAACACAAAAAAAGAACACAATGTTGGTTTCTTATTTGGTCAACACACCTGCCAACCAGAAATGTCATAATGGTTCCCAAGTTTCTCAAAACAGTATTTCCATCTCTATATACTTTGGGTCTTTTTTTTCCAATTTAAAATTAATTATATGAGGGCAGATTTAGAGGGAGAGGACATATGTATACCAATGGCTGATTTATGTTAATATATGGCAGAAACCAACATAATATCATAAAGCAATTATCCTGCAGTTAAAAATAAATAACTTCTTGTTAAGGTGGTAGCTGGCCAGTATATGATACTTTCCAGGTAAGAAACGATAAAAAAGCAAATAAAAAATGTACTTTTGTCAATTAAATTCCTTACACCTCACTATAGCTATATCAGTGGTAAGACTCTCTGTTTCGGTTACAAAGTGATTAGGAAGTTCTTCAGGCACAACTGGCCTTCCTTCAACTTCCCAATCAGTCCACATAATCCTCTGTCCACATGTTAAGCTGATGCAGACTAGCAGGTTATATAGCCCTTGCGTGTGCGTGTGTGTGTATGTGCACATGCGCACGCATGCGCTCAGTTGTGTCCAACGCTTTGCAACCCCTGGACTATATATAGTCCACCAGGCTTGACTATCCATGGGATTTCCCAGACAAGAATACTGGAGTAGGTTGCCATTTCCTACTCCAGGGGATCTTCCCAACCCAGGGATTGAAACTGCATCTCCTGCATCGGCAAGCAGATTCCTTACTACCTGGGAAACTTGTATGTGTGCTATGCTTAGTTGCTCAGTCATGTCTGACTCTGCGATCCCACAGACAGCAGCCCACCAGGCTCCTATAGCCCTTGACCTATTGCAAAAATCGTGAGATGAACTGACATACAATTCTTCATTATTACTATTATTGAATCATTCCAAAGCTGTTAATATTTTTGGCATTTCCAAACAAGGAAAATCTTCATGGCTGATAAGCAGCATAATATTCAAACATCAAATCCTAAGCAGAACTGAATTTATAAAGACTTTAACTTTCTATGACAAAAACCCACCAAGCTTCTACAGTAGGTATGAGTGAATGTACAATTTCAGTGATATTACACTCAGCAGTAATATGGGTGCTCACCCCCCATGCTCCCTTAGCAAGGTGGTTATTTCAACCAAAAATGACAGGAGAAGGAATCTGTAGGAGGAAACGCAAGGTTGACAGTGGAGAGCACACCCAACCAAAGGAACAGTGCTTAAAGGCATCTCTTTAGTAAAAATAATCACTGCACCTATGACTAAGAACACAACCCACAGAAGACACACCCGAGTTACCACAGGAAAGAGAGAGGAGAGGAGTAGGGTTTAAATAACAACAAGGAGTTCCTGAGATTCTCAGATCTCAATGTGCTGACTCTACCTAGGAAACAGAGCCCAGGATGTCAGCATCTCCTTGGTTTCAGGAACTTATCTATGGAGACTGCTCTGCTGTGTCATTTGGAATCAGAATTTTCTTTCTGTGCTGAATGAAGGAGTAGTATTTGCAGCGAGCTACTTAAAGGCATTGAGTATTGCCCAACAGATGATCCCATGAACTCCCATAGGAATCTGCATTTGGAATCATTGACAACACAAGTGCTGTGGGACAAGATACAAGTGATACATACACAGCCCAGGATCCTCAACAGAAATTGTCCCAACGTATCCTACCAAACCCGCCTGTTTCTGAATCCAGGCACTCACCGCAGGGCGGAATGTCTTCCCGAGCGGGATACACTGTTGCCCACGGGGGAAGGCAGGTTGCTTCCTCTGTGCAGGTCCTCAATGGACCGACTCCAGGGCTTTGATTTGTCCACCGAGCTCTCCACAGTGCTCTCCACACTTTCAAAGTCAAAACTAAAACAAAAGAGAAATGCCACTTCAGACTTAATTCAGATTCACACAAACACATGGATGTGCAAAACTTGCTCCTTCCAGTTACACATCTGCACCTAAATATGGGTAGTTTTCGCAAACAAAGAAAGCTGATAATGGAATACAAATGAATTTCTATGGACTGTGTGTTAGCTTCAAAAATACAGAATGACAACTAGGAATGTGTTATTTGCATCTTATTATAAGGCTTCCTGACTTACTGATTACTAATGAGCTCTGGTGGGATAGGGAAAAAAGATCTTAGAGCTGTCTACATTTTGCTTTAACAAGTCAATATGTTAGGCTTATACTAATTTATTCCTACCCATCAATTTTCACTGAGCATTTTCTCCTAGTGTGTTGGCAAATGCGCTTTTCCAACCATATGTGATACATTACTTGCAAAGTTATGAATTTGCTTTGATTTTGGACTCTCTCCCCAGTGCGGTGCTCTTTAAAGTAGGGCTGTTGTTTCTCTGGCATATTTTTGAGGTTATTACTCATGTTAACCATGTTAGAATAAATGGCTAAATTGCTCATCCTTGTATAATTTTAGGAACAAATTTTTAAAACACAGGCCTCTGCGTTCTATGCATTTTTCCCCTGCCAAAGTTAGTAGCTCTAATGTCTCGAAAATATATTTTGTCAATGGTTTCTACACATAGTTCCAATAAGAATACCTGATCAGATAGAAAATAAACAGAATGCAACTATAATTAGTATCATCTATAAAATTTTGGAGGCTATCATGGAAGAAATATCAATAACACATATTGGAAATAGCAAGTATGACTTTTTATACAAGTGTGACTGCCAAAAGAAAATATCTGCTTCGAACAACCATCTGTAAACTAAGTGATACTCTCCATCTATTAAATTCTAATCCAGATAACAGAGACTGATGCACAAAATCATGGAATGGGTCAGTGAATAGAAAAGAGGTGGAATTGAGTAATCAAACAGATCTTTAAATATTAAAAATAGAAGCCTATAATTGACATCAGAGAAGGTAAGCCCAAGGGCATCCTAAGATCACCCATGTCATTAAGACGCCTGCTAAGTCACTCTGCAGCCCCATATGTTCAGCCATTGAGCATCCTTATGCTCCTCTCAGTTCATCTCCCCACCCCCTCACCAAGCAGAAAAAGGAAACGTGCAACTTGGCGAGTGCTCCTGTTTTAGGGAGGCTGCATGAGTCTGCTGTTTCACATTACATGGGAAAGAAAATTGCCACATGCTAAGGAATAGCAAGAAATTTTTTCAGCCCATTTAGTTTCAAGAAAGGATAAAATAAATTATCTACATATAATTTTCTAATTAAAGCAAAACAAGACTAATAAGCAAAGACTGTAAAGTTAATTCTAAAATGAAAAAAAGTAGATTAGGAACCAAAAGTTCTGAGTTCTTATTTTTTTGTTGCTGTTGTCTTTGTTCTTGGGCTTCAAATTAGAAAAATTTCCCTTGGAGAAGCATGACCTTTTCCCACTGGTCTTATGTGTAGGTGCATTTGGGAAAGCTGGTTTATAAGCTCTGATGTGATGGGGTAAAAGGTTGATTACAGCAACATATTACAAATAGTACGCAATTCTTTTCCATGATTCCTGAAGTTTCTTAGTCATTCCTTAGTTCCTTATTAAATACTCTTCCAGATTTTAAAATATGCAGTAGGATAATACTTCTATTCCATTTTGCCATATAATATGAAGTATAGGGGAGATTAGCAGTTTTTGATGTAATAGGGGTAGATAAGAAACAACCTTTGGAAGAGTATGCTATAAACAATAGCATTATATTTCAGAGGACAATTTCTCATGAAGATAAGAACTTATCTGTTGAATTTTCTTAATACAGTTCATATCATATACAAGGCTATCAAAACTGAAACTCATTAAGCCAGTTTCAGTTAACACTTTAGTTTCTGCAGCGACAAGGCAGGAATAATTACAGCTTTCTCTTCACCAGTTCTCAAGGAAGTGATGAGGATTATAAGATAACACATGGTTACATCTTAAAGTGGAGCAATAGAAAAAACAAGTTCCTGCTTTAAAAAGAAGAGTTGAGAAGAAAAAAAGCACCATCTAGGCCAAAATGCCTTCCAATAAAATTAAAGATAATACAATATTATTTCCTTAATGCATGTGTGTGAGCGTGTCCATCTCTGGATATTGGAATCATTTTCAATTAAAGAGGGAAAGTGGAGAAAAGAATGCATCATTCAAACGTACACTTTTCATTCCTACTGTAAATCTTTCCAGAAGCCTAGCAAATGAGAAAACTGTGAATCAACAAAAGCAAGGTGAAATAGTACAATTTTTCCTGCTCTTCCCCATTTTTTTCTTTTATCCCCTATAAAGTCAAAACAATACAAATATATATAAATTTAAAAAGGAAAACCTCTTGTTTACCCCATTTCCTCCACTCCCACTATGTTTAGCATCTATCTCTGCGTTAATTTTCTCTGTATTCACTAGCACATACAAATAAACACATACAACTTTTTTTAAATAAAAAAGGAGTCACTCTTCTGTACCTTGCTTTATTCAACTCAATAATATATCCTAATACCTCTTCCAATAATTGCTAGAGTATTCTGCCATATGAACCTATGAAACCTGAGCACTAAAAAAACACTTCTTTTAAAATAAGGACTCCTCTAACGGTGATCTTACTCCCGTTTTATTTTTGCCATAAAAGCATTTCTACCAACAATTATGTGATTTGCTTTTAGTTACTTGAACAGAAACAAACATCCTTAAGCCTTACCACATCTGCTTCTGGGTTTTTCCCCTCAGTGTGGTATCTAATTTTACCACTGAGCTGCATCTTCTGTGACTACATACAATTTAAAAGGAAACAAGCCAAGTTTTACTTACGTTACTGCATACTGTGCAAATGATAGGTATTCTACCAGAACATCAAGACCTTTGTTTTCTTCATTCAGAAACTCTCTGACCCATCTGTTTGGGGGAAAAAAACAAAATTTATTGGCAAAGATTATCATATGCTCTACCATAAAAGGGCTTTCCCAGGTGGCTCAGTGGTAGAGAATCTGCCTGCCAATGCAGGAGATGAGGGTTGGATCCTTGGGTTGGGAAGACTCCCTAGAGGAGGAAATGGCAACCCATTCTCATATTCTTGATTGGAAAATCCCATGGACAGAGCAGCCTGTTGGACTACAGTTCATAGGGTTGCAAAGAGTTGAACACGACTGAGTGACTTAGCACACACCACCATGAAAAGGACACAGTGAAAACTTGTTTTTCCATCAGAAACACAAGCTGCCTGAAAGGAACTACAGCATTAAACGTAGACTATCTCACATAAGGAAGGAGCTTTCACATATGGCCACTAAGAAAACCACAACATTTCCGTGTGAGTGACTGGGGGCAAAAACTGTATGAGTGCCTTCTGTGTATTTCACTGCTTAGTAGGATGAGGATAACAGGTAAGAAACTTTCTAAATGAGGAACTTGCTGCTGTCCTTCTTCCACCGCAACTGATCGACAGACTGCTTGTTTAGGGAGCCAAGACTGTATGGGGAATCAGGCAGACTGGGGACATGACGACATAACCACTGAAATCCAGGCCTGATTCCAAATCCACAGTCAGCTCCTTCTTGGCACACAATGCTGTAGTAAACACTCAACTAGCCAATGACAGACCAGTGTTTATGGGCTTCTGGAAATTCCATAGGGATGATTCCTTAGTTTTTTCCATGAATGTTAAAACCTTTTAAAAAGTCGCAGGCAACACACACCAACCGACCTGAGATGTGACAAACATGTTGTTTAAAATCATTTAAAAATAATGTCAGTTTGCATTTGAGTGGTGGATCTGAATGCAGTTCTCTGAGAATGCGAATACATTTTCATTTGGTCTTCATAATTCACAGAAGATGAAGCAGAGTGGTCAGATACTGAGGATAAACACCTGTTACCCTATGTCCCAGATCTACTCCAGGATATCCACCTTCAAAGAACACGTGGTATCCCATCAAGCCTGTACAGCATTGGAAATTCCAACAAATAGTAAATAAATGCATCTGCTATACCACCACAGAAACGAATCTTGGGGTATATGTGCCAAAAGCATTCCAAAATGGCTGCTTTCCTCCATGAACACTGAACTATAAGGGCCACCAGTTATGGACACTATGGCTCCTATGGAAACCAGTCTTGAAGCTATGAGAATAACGGTTGGACAATTCTACTGTGTGTCTGAAAGGATGAGCAGTCCTTTTAGGGTTTTTGTCTTAAAGGAAAAAAAAAAAACTAATTTGTTGGGCTTAGAATGCCTTTCTTTAAAAGTTTGTTTTTAAGGGGATTTTGTTGTTTTATCCTCAAGCACATCCTTTCCTCTGGTCCTATCACCTGCATAATGTAACCTCAGGTCTGCAAGTAGGTCCAGAAAACGGTAAGATGGAAAATGTAGACAGCTTGCGTCATCCTTCCCCCAGTGCCCAGGCAGGCCATCACAAAATGCATGCACCTAACACAGCCATGTGCAAAAAGAGACCTGGAGGGGAAACAGTGGCAAAGAAAACATGACCTGTTGGGCCTCACGAAGTGGCTTTGTTAGGAGAGCCGACCAGAACTAAGGGGCTGGTCACTGGGAGAGGCTGGAGTTCCCTTCACACCACCACCTCATACATGATCTCAGTGTCTGCTTCCAGATCCTTATTTTCACTTGATTTATTTTAAATTACTCTCTACGTGGCTAGGTCTTAGAAGACATGAGGCATTTTTAAGTGCCCATCCTTAAAGCTTAGAAATAGAAAAAAAATTTTTTTCCTTTTAAAACTGGTAGGAGACTAAAGAAAGGCTGGAACTCACTATTGAATTGGACGACTAGCTTTGCTCTTGAAATTCAAGCCCTTTAGCCTCTCTGTGGCCTTCCCACTGGTTGAGTCTATGGGCTCTGAGGGTATGATTTAAACTAGCCCTCCGCAGTGGGGGCACAGCAGAAAGCCCCGGAGCTGGGCAGGCTGGGGGGAGGGTCATCCTTTTAATTTGAAAGAAAACCACAGAGTCCAGATTTTTCAGAGTGATCTTGATTTCACGTGTCTATGTGGCCCATATTTCACCCTCAGTGGCCCATACCTGTTGCTGTTGTTCTGTCACTAAGTCGTGTCCGACTCTTTGTGACCCCACAGACTGGCCCCATAAGAACACTCTAATTGAGGAGTTGAGAAGAACAGTCATTATAGTTTCTTCTTGTTGATTTTCCAGACATTGCCTCTAAAACACATAAATGGTCCAGGACACCTTAAGGACCTGCCATTGTCTCATCTCAACCACTAGCACCTTTACTTCACTTAGTTCAGCCACAAACTGGAGAAGAGGAAAAATGACTCACAGAATTTTTTTTTTTTAAAGGAAGGAAGGAAGAAATGGTAGGAAATAGCCAAGCATAGCCAGAGCTCAATCCTCTTGACTCAAAGTACTAATATGTGTATATTTTGATGCAACTATAAAGCCTATTAATTGGCTTTTATTTCAAAGCCTTTATCAATACCCCTGCTTGTTCTGGCTGACTTTGAGTGAAAGGACCTTAAAAATAAATTTCAAAGTGAAAGGCAGGAGCCACTGCTCAGTTCCTAAAAATAGGTGAGAGTATAATATGTCCTGCCTCTGAAAGGTTTAATTTCATTTTTAACCTCTTTTTCTAAGCTATGAGATCTTCCTTGGGTCTACAGTTTGGCTCAAACCCCCGCAGGTGATTTAGGAAAGATTAAGATATACTTCCATCACAGCTCACTACCTTACCCCTTTTGTCAACTGGTATCAGCTTTGTATACTCATCTCAGCAAAAAGGCTCTGGGCTATAAGAAAACAACAATCATATTCCGCATCGGAGAGAACAGAGGTGAGAGTGAACTTCTGTGGAAATGAAAGACTATGGAAATCAAATAGACATGGTAGGTAGAGATGAAAAAAGGGCAACTTTCAAAAACAGTATCTTTAAGGGCATTATCAGGTACATGATTATGACATATTATAAAATAAGGATTCCTGTAGTAAATTTCCATTTTCAACTTGGTACATGCTACACACTCTTTAACATATTGCCAGTATGGAGAATTTCAAATTGGGTGATTACAGGTCTTGGAAAGTAGAATTGTTTCTGATTCTGACAGCATGCCTCATTACTGAGTACCTCACAGATTTGATGTAAATACCATATGTTGTAAATTTGAATTTAGCCAAATTCCAAACTGGCTGCTGGGGAGCTGGATGGCACAGTGATAATGAGAAATAGCTCTGGAAAAAAACTTATTCAAGGAAGGGCTCTAAATGCTAGTGCCAATAGTTACTGTTTTACTCTAGTCAGGTCAAAGCTTTGTTTCCAGATTGATGTTGTCTTCCCTCTGATTCCCTCCCAAATCTTAGAACCTCATTGTTCTCATCTAGAAAAGAAAGTCTTAAAGGACATTACTGGCCTTAAATGTGTAAGATCAAATAAGCAGATGCAAGACACACAAGATGAAGGAACAAATGGTAAATTTGTTCTGCCACTCTCCTTTAGAGAGATGCAACAGGCATCTGAAAGGAACTGCAGTTGCTGACAAACCATGAAAAAAAAAAATCACAAGGGAGAGAAAGAAAATTAAGTATCACCCAGATTCATCATCAGCAACCACGTCTGTTCTGCGAGACAGCATCTCAAACTGTTTCTCTAACGTAGTCCACAGACCGCCAAGGGTCCCTGAAACCCTCTCAGGGGTCTGTGAAGTTAAACCTATTTTCATACAAACATTGAGTAGATGCTTTTGTCACTCTTCTGACACTTGCACTGATGGTACAAAAGAAATGTGAATGAAATCTACCAGCAGTGAATACACCTATTGATTGTATTCTTCACCCCAAGCACTTGAAAGCAGAAAAAAATGAACTTCACTTAAGACTGTTCTTAGTGAAGCGCTAAAATTCCTGATTTTATTGAAGCTTGCTCCTTGAGGATACATCTTTTTAATTCTGTGTGACAAAATGGGAAGTCCACAGAGCATTTCTGCTGGGTGTCCAAAAACTACGCCATCTTGAGGAAAAGCATGGATACAATTGTTAGAGCTGCAAGCTGACCCAGGCACTGTTTACATGGAATGTCAAATGACAGACACATTATGGTTATTCTACCTTGGGTATCCATCAGATAGTCTCAAAAGTGAAGGAAGTGAGCCTGCCACTTTGAGGAAGAGAACTGAGAATATTTTTTGTCAATAAAATTTGAGCTTACAAACAAAGATTGGACTTTTGGAACACTGGTATCCACCACCATGAGTTTGAGAGCTTCCCAATGCTTATATTCTGATGAGACTGGTGATTATTAACAAAAGTGATTATTTTTATATTTTAGAATAAAGTGTGTTTATGTTTGAAAGATCAGGATAACTCAGTGAAACATTTTTTAAATGATTTTTTTCATGATGTTTCAAAATGGTGCATGGGTAAAAATCTCCATTCAGAGTGCAAGACAGCACAACAGATTTTAGTATAAGAGAGTACAAAAACTCACTGATACGCTTTCAGATTCCACGTTGAAACTAACTTTAAGAAATCACCACTTTTGAATTTTGGTGATTTCTGGCCACAATAACCTGAAAGTGCAATGAAGTGGAGGGAAAGTCACTTAGTCGTGTCCGACTCCTTGCGACCCCATGGACTATACAGTTCATGGAATTCTCCAGGACAGAATACTGGAGTGGATAGCCTTTCCTTCGCCAAGGGAGCTTCCCAACCCAGGAATTGAACCCAGGTCTCCCGCACTGCAGGCGGATTCTTTACCAGCTGAGCCACAGGGAAGCCCAATTATCTGAAAAGGTTAATTTAAAAACTTTTTCAAGTACATATCTGTTTAAGGTCAGGTTTTCTTCATATACATAAATCAAAACAAATCACAACTTGAATGCAGACAAAGGTATGAGAATCCAGCTGTCTTCTATTAGTGAAACATTAAGTTCAGTTCAGTCGCTCAGTCGTGTCCGACTCTTTGCGACCCCAAAGAGACTTGTAAACATGCACAACAAAGCCACTCTTGTCACTAATATTTTTTTTACTTTGGAAAATAATTATTTTCATGCTATTAATGCTGTATGATGTTTATTATTTTATATTTATATATCTAAAACTAATATTCATTATGAGGTAATAAGTTTTAGATATGCTTATTTTAAATAATTTATCAGTTCAAATTTCCAATACAGTAACATTAATAGATGGTGTGTTAGTCACTCAGTCCTGTCTGACTCTTTTGCAACCCTATGGACTGTAGCCCTCCAGGCTCCTCTGTTCATGAAATTCTTCAAGCAAGAATACTGGAATGAGTTGTCATTTCCTACTCCAAAGGATCTTCCCTACCCAGGGATCAAACCTGGGTCTCCTGTATTGTAAGCAGATTCTTCACTGTCTAAGCCACTGTTGCTGCTGCTGATGCTGCTACTGCTGCTAAGTCGCTTCAGTCGTGTCTGACTCCATGTGACTCCACAGACGGCAGCCCACCAGGCTCCCCCATCCCTGGGATTCTCCAGGCAAGAACACTGGAGTGGGTTGCCATTTCCTTCTCCGTCTAAGCCACTGCTGCTGCTGCTGCTGCTGCTAAGTCACTTCAGTCGTGTCCAACTCTGTGTGACCCCATAGACGGAAGCCCACCAGGCTCCCCCGTCCCTGGGATTCTCCAGGCAAGAACACTGGACTGGGTTGCCATTTCCTTCTCCAATGTGTGAAAGTGAAAATTGAAAGTGAAGTCGCTCAGTGGTGTCCAACCCTTAGCGACCCCATGGACTACAGCCTACCAGGCTCCTCCGTCCATGGGATTTTCTAGGCAATAGTACTGGAGTGGCTTGCCATAGGCTTCTCCGGTCTAAGCCACTAGGGAAGCCCTAATTGATAAAATCCACAGAAATAAAGACTTACTGGGTTTCAAAATAATTTAAGGGAGTAAAGGAGTCTTGAAATAAAAAAAATTTTAAACTGCTGGTTTGGCTAAGAGCTTTAGATTTGGACATCTCCAGGTTCAAACCATAATGCTTCTCAATTGTGTGGACTTTAGCAAGATATTTAATAGTTTGACTCTCAGTTTCCCCATCTGGAAAATGGGAGGTTCAATGGTCAAGAGCAATAATAATTAAACAAAAAAATTCTGTTAAGAAGTAACACTTTTAACTTGCTGAATACACTGCTTAACACATAACAAAATTATAACAATCTCGTGAATTTCCAAAAATCACCATCTAAGAATGAATTGGGCTTCCCTGGCGGTTCAGAGGTTAAGGCATCTGCCTCCAATGCAGGAGACCCAGGTTCGATCCCTGGGTCGGGAAGATCCCCTGGAGAAGGAAACGGTAACCCATTCCAGTATTCTTGCCTGGAGAATCCCATGGACGGAGAAGCCTGGTAGGCTACAGTCCACGGGGTCGCATAGAGTTGGACATGACTGAGCGACAGAACGGAACGGAAGAATGAATTAAGGGTTTCATTGGTGGCTCAATGGTAAAGAATCTGCCTGTCAATGCAGGAGACACTGGTACGATCCCTGGGTCAAAAAGATCCCCTGGAGAAGGAAAAGGCAACCCTCCTGCCATTCTTGTATTTTTGCCTGGAAAATCCCATGAACAGAGGAGCCTGGTAGGTTACAGTCTATGGGGGTTGCAAAACAACAATAACAACAATTAAATAATCATAGGGTACCTTGTTACACATACACCATAGGTGTTGTACACCCTTAAGACCCAGCCTGAGCCTTTCTGTTTCCTCTGCCGGCCTGGCCCAGCCAGCACTGTTTCATAAAGAAGCCCAGGAAAGAAGATGCTCACCTGACATCCTTCAGCTCCTTCCTCTTTCTATAGATATGCTCCTCTTCTTGCTGACGTGTACCTCCCACCTGTATTGCACGCCTATTCTCATCTCCCCATTGAGATACAGTGAACCAAGAAAGCATCTTTGAGAACTTCTATGACCTTGCACTCAGGATGAAAAGTAATTTTCTATCCTAATCGGCAGTTTCACTAAAATAAATTACCTGCAAAGAGAGTGAGCCTACAATACAGTTTCATGGATTAACACCTATCAATCTATCCAGCTCACAACCATCAGTGCCTCTGGAATTTTATCACCCCAACCTTCAAAATGTCACAATAGCTGCCTGTTCATAATGCACAGCCAATGTGTTCTAACAGTACTTGGCTCCTTTCAAGGGGATTTCAAGTCATTTCAAGGGCTTGGGTAAGTCATAATCCAATTCTTCTCTATTATTATAGTTCCTGACAGTAAGTGAATAACATTATTTCTAGTCCATTTCTTATTTCATTTTGACTCCAAAAAAATTAATTTTCTTTCTTGAAAGACCATTCACTTAAAAAGTTTTAGGCTTATATCAAAACTCAGAACACACCCTTTTCTTGACAAAGTTGTAGCTTAGAATGCTATCACAGCAAAGCCCCAGATTTTAACCTTGAAAGGCAAGCAAGTGCCAAAGATAATTATTTTTCAGGACAAGTAGTTTTTAAAGATAATGTTCCCTTTTAATTTCTGGGAATCATAAACTCCTAAGTAGCAGGATACTTTTAGATACAGAAGGTAACATTTTTTGCATGGATTTCCTTAGGGATATATCATTATTATACAACATTGTCAATTATTATTATATAATATTATTTTCAACAAGCATAACAAATAACTGTTATCATATATTGAGAGTAACTGTTGTTGTTGTTTAGTCACTAAGTCATGTCCAACTCTTTGACACCCCATGAACTGTAACCTGCCAGGCCCCTCTGTTCATGGGATTTTTCCAGGCAAGAATCCTGGAGTGGGAATTTCTTTCTCCAGGATATCTTCCCAACCCAGGGGACAAACCCATGTCTCCTGCATTACAGGCAGATTCTTTACCCCTGAGCCACCAGAGAAGCCTTGAAAATTATTTGTATTAAACCCTATATTAGGTCTTTCATAAATTATCTTCCTTAGTCCTTGCATGCGTGGTAGGTCGCTCCAGCAGGGTCCAACTCTTTGCAGCTGTATGGACCATAGCACACCAGGCTCCTCTGTCCACGGGCTTCTCCAGGCAAGAATATTGGAGTGGGTTGCCATGCCCTCCTCCAGGGGATCTTTCTGACCCAGGGATGGAATCTGTGTCTCTTATATCTCCTGCATTGGCAGGCAAGTTCTTTACCACTAGTGCCACCGGGGAAGCCCCCATTTAATCCTTACAACATTCCTATAAGTATTATTATTATTTTATAGATGAGAAGTTAACTTAGGTCACATGATAAATACAGAGAGTTTATGTATAATAATTTATTTAAGTCAAAAAACTGATAAGGGGGCATGGCAAAAATAGGTCGAGCTCTCCCTTTCCCTAAGGCAAATAAGCACCCAATTACCTTTCTAATATGGTATCTCAAAGAGTACAATAAAAAATCTAAGGATTCCCTCTACAGCACCTTGCATTTCCAGAATTTCTCATTGTACTCATTGATTATATTCACACTCCTAACTCTTCAAAACTTTTTCCCCATCAAAAGTGGTCAAGCCTGTTAGCTTCATAAAGAAGAGTCCATTTCAGGTTTGGGTTTTCAGGACAAGCAAATTAGGTCAAAATCCTGGTGTGTGGTTTCATTCCATATAAGGGTATGCCGGACAATGCACTTTCATGAATTTTTTGTGCCGCTAATGCCAACATTTTCCAAGTGTCTCACAAAGGTAGTAGACAAGGGAAAACTTCAGCTGATGAAGATGAAAGAAAACTGTAAAACTCTTTCAATGTGCCTATAGTATCCTAAACAACAAACCACTCCAATTGCTTGCAGATTTGTATTGGCTTCTACCCAACCAGAGTGCTTCTACTCCGCCAACTTTATATTGGAAATGATCGCCCTGCCTTGGTATTTGATGGTCAATTTCACATTATTTCAGCAATACTTGAAGAAATGCTTTTCGACAATTTGTAGAAATCCTGGCTGCAGATCAACCCACCATTTTCAGTAAAGAAGGAGTGCCAACAGTAAGGGGTTGGCCTTACCAAGTGGAATCTAGTTCCGGATCCCTGAATATTGCAAAGTACTTGAATTTCCTAAGCTCTGGATGCCCAACTATATTATATTAAGTCACCACCACTTTCACTCCCAACAGACAAGCTCCATTGCTTTGATCCCAGAGCCCTAATAATCTGATTTCCTTTCGGGGAAACAACTGCCAGATGAGGCCAGATAAACAAAAGGACAGCATTCTGAACAAAGCATCTGGCTCTATAGCCTTCAACTTTGGGGAAGAATCTTACCTTTTCTGGAGAAGGCAATGGCAAGCCACTCCAGTACTCTTGCCTGGAAAATCCCATGGGCGGAGGAGCCTGGTAGGCTGAAGTCCATGGGGTTGCTAAAAGTCGGACACGACTGAGCAACTTCACTTTCACTTTTCACTTTCACGGTTTGGAGAAGGAAATGGCAACCCACTCCAGTATTCTTGCCTGGAAAATCCCATGGGCGGAGGAGCCTGGTAGGCAGAAGTCCATGGGGTTGCTAAAAGTCGGACACGACTGAGCAACTTCACTTTCACTTTTCACTTTCATGGTTTGGAGAAGGACATGGCAACCCACTCCAGTATTCTTGCCTGGAGAATCCCAGTGACAGAGGAGCCAGGTGGGCTGCCATCTATGGGGTCACACAGAGTCGGACATGACTGAAGCGACTTAGCAGCAGTAGCAGCAGCTTACCTTCTCTGGCCCTTAATTCTTTTAATCTGTGAAATGAGCAATCAATTTAAGCAATCCTAAATTTCTCTTCCAGTTCTATTTTCATGTCACTCTGATCCACTGTTCTACACCACACTTTCTGAGACAAAGGTGATTATCAACCTTAGCTTAGAATCAGTTCATTTTCCAAATATTTCACTCTAGGTGCCAAGCATGTGAAATTATCCTTAAGGAAATGAATATTCTCACCCAGGTTCTGAAGCTAAAAATTAACCTTACAGTTCTTTGACTTAAAAAAAACTTATGCTGAAATAACTGGAAAATAACCATTTTGATGGGCTATACCAAACATAGTCAGAAGTAAACTGTTATTTGGGTAATTATTTTACAGAAGAGTTTGAAAAAACAAAAATGTAACATATATGTAAACTTCATTTCCAGTACACCTATCACAGGGGAAAAATCTAAAAGATCTAAAGTCTATAGTTTTTCCCGTGTAAATCTCAAAGACTCAAAATCCAGAGGGGTTAAATAACTGCCAGGTGTTAAACAGGTACTTTGGAAAGAACAGAAGCTATAAAAGAAAATATTGATATCATCTGCCTTAGAGACAAAACACGTTATTTGAAAGTACTGTATAACTCTGCCATACAATTCTGAAGAAAGGGAGTACGTAATGAAGTTGTATTTGCTGGAGGCAAAGCAACCATGCTATTGCATGAAAAACTCTTTGAAATGGTTAGTGCAGAGATTCCCCAAACTTTGCTTTCATGGTATGGATTTACACTTCATGGTCCTGAAATTTGGGGACGTAGGAAGAAGAGACGCAGAACAAAGTAAGTAGTAATACAAGGAGGTATGTCAAGTGACACTGCCCCAGCTTCTGCCCTCTTTTGGCCAGAGAGCTGAGAAAAGTACGAGGCAGCTTCAAGTAACCAACTCAAAGAACTCCAGGGAAGGCTTCAAGATCTTCCAGGCGCTCAGGTGACATTACTTGCTGGGGGTTCCTATCTTTCCAGGGAATCACTCTACATCCACTTTCACTGAGTGCAAGCAAAGAATTTTACTATCTCATGAACACCCCAGACCAAGGGCTGTCCGTCCTGCCTCTACTCATTCTTGCACAGAGAGCAATTCAAGAACTAAAAGGTTCCACCCATCTGAACCTCAGTCAAAACTTACAATGAACAGTAAGGAAGCTTAGTGCTTTGGATATGATTCAGTCACTCTGTTAAGTGTCCAAAAGCTTTAGAGCTAAAATGTTCAGTGGGAACACTTACCCAATATGGTTGGTTCTTAAAGAAATTTCCAGTTCTCTTAGCATTTGCGTGGATTCTTGAACACGCCGTCTGAATTTCTATAATTCAAGAACACATATTCTCACAAAAGATATTTTAGCAAGTGTTATAACTGTAGCTTACTTGTAATAAGTTTAACAGAATACAGAAACATCTCTGCTTCTAAAGTGGGCTTCTCCCACATTTCTTTTTTTGCAAAGCACACAAATTGTCCTCATTGTTAAGTCAGCTTATGTACAAGAACTAGGGAAAATGACTTATTTCATGTAATAACTGTCTCTAAGTAGCTTATTTTTTTCCCTACTCCACAATACAACACAATACCTATGTGTTGAGGTCCCTAAAATCATTCGTTTCAATGATTCAGTAGGGCTCACAGGACCCAACATATAGTTATCCTTACAGCTAGGATGCTTTTGAACTGTGGTGTTGGAGAAGACTCTTGAGAGTCCCTTATACTGCAAGGAGATCCAACCAGTCCATTCTAAAGGAGATCAATCCTGGATGTTCATTGGAGGGACTGATGCTAAAGCTGAAACTGCAATACTTTGGCCACCTCATGCGACGAGTTGACTCACTGGAAAAGACTCTGATGCTGGGAAAGGTTGGGGGCGGGAGGAGAAGGGGACGACGGAGAATGAGATGGCTGGATGGCATCACCAACTCTGTGGACATGAGTTTGAGTGTACTCCGGGAATTGGTGATGGACAGGGAGGCCTGGCGTGCTGTGATTCATGGGGTCGCAGAGAGTAGGACACGACTGAGCGACTGAACTGAACTGAACAGCTAGGATTTATTACAGCAAAAAGTTACAAAGTATAATCCACTAAAGGAAAAGGTGCATAGGGTGAAGTCCAAAGGAAACCAGATACATGCTTCCAAGTGTCTCCCAAGACGAGTGACAAATGACAATATTTGTGAAATGTTTTCAACCAGGGAAGCTCATTGGAAACTTAGCGTTGTTGTTTAGTCACACAGTCATGTTGACTCTTTGCAACCCCATGGACTGTAGCCTACCAGTCTGCTCTGTCCAAGGGATTTCCCAGGCAAGAATATTGGAGTGGGTTGCCATTTCCTTCTCCAGGGGATCTTCCCAACCCAGGGACTGAAGTCACATCTCCTGCATTAGCAGGCAGATTCTTTATCACTGAGTCCCCAGGGAAGCCCAGAAACTTAGTACCTGGGATTTCCATTGGGAGCTCATCACTTAAACACTCTCTACCAAGCACATACCAAAAGTGCAGACTTCCAGAAGGAAAACAGGCACTCTGCATAAGCCATGTGGTTGGCATCAACAGTTCAGGCACAGTGAGTCATTATCAACAGGAAATGCTGGGAACTCTCCCGAAATTCAAGTATCCGGTTGCCAACCTTGCAAGCAAGCCTTTCTGAGGTGGCGATCTCAGACCTGCTATGTTTATTCTTTTCTGTATTACCTCATGTGGAAGGTCCCTCTAGACACTTCCCTTCTACATGATGAATGTCAAAATTCCATGTGTCCTCAGGATACTAGGGCTCCTTCTCTGTTGCCATGATTGCAGAAAGAACAGGGTCATCCAGCTCCAAAGACAAAGGAGTCTCAAGGACAGAGGACAGGAGGAAGGTTAGAACGGAGGATTCCAGGATGTGGGGAGGGGAGTGCCCTGCCACAGGCCGGCCTTGGTGCCCCAGGGCAGACTGAACGCCTGCTCAACACAGATGGGCTCTGGCTACCCTTGCCTCTTCTGAAGGCCCTTGTGTTTCTCCACCAGCTGCCTCTCCAAAGACTCTCAAAAGTTTCTCCCCGACTGCCGTTCCTGAAGCTCCCTGAAGACTTTCTCAGGTGTGCAGCATTCAGGAGATGTGAAATAAAAGCATCCCTGATGCCATGAAAAAACAGAGCCACCCCTAATTTGTCAAGCATGGCTTAAGACAAAACAGAATCATCTGTAGTTTGGAGGGACATCTAAGCCCAGTGCTTCTTGGAGAGCCTTCCAGCAAACGAGGACTGGTCTTTGGTCACACAGCTGAGGAAACCACTTCCAGGTGTGCTGGCTGCTCCAGAGAGGCCAGTCCCATGGTGGAGTCACAAGCCTTGGGCTGTCTGCACATGCGCCTCTCGGAAACAACTCAGCTATGCATTATGCATAGTTCATCCCCCGCAACCTGTGCTGGTTCCTAACTCAGCATTATGCTTCCTCAGGGCAAGGCCATCCCTCATACAGGGTGACAAAGATAATCAGGGTACCACCAAAGATCTAACTGAGTACAAAGGAGGATCCGCTGAAGGACTAAGAGGCACATATCAAAACAATATTTCTCAAAATACTGAGATAACAGGTATGACAACAATAGCAGATAGTATTTATCAGGCATTTACTATGGAAGGCACTACACTTTTGCAACTACAGGATTAACTGAGACACAACTAAACTGACTTCACCGCATGTTCTGTTCTCTGGGGGAACTGTCTGAATTTCAGTCGGACTCTGCACCAAAGAGAAACCTTGGCATATACTTCCCTAACACATAATGACTGCCAACACTCTGCGTCTGTACAATGTACCCAGGATGCTTTAAAAAACTTCAAAGAGAAACTGTGTGCCTGTGGGAATCAGCAAAAAAAAAAAAGAGTTGGGTACCATTTATTAGCAGAGTTCAGCCTTCCCCCAGCCCTCTTTGTAAAAGGCAGGCCCAGGGAGGAGCCCACGGAGACAGCTAAGCCCTGGAGACCCATATAATAGGTTTCCTTTTACATCTGCAGCACCCACAGAGAACCAGACTTCTCTCTTCACGGCCCGTTGCCTTTCTCCATGCCAGACATGAGCACACCCCTGCAAAGTGCAGACTGAAAACCGCCTGGTATATTAAATAAGGAGGCTGGTTTGGAGAGATATCTAATTTAGGCTCTTCCTTCCCTGCCCTACAGGGTTTCATTTAAAACTACTTAGAAGAAACAGAATATGCTTAAGAAATTTTTTTCAGAAGACAGAAAATTAATCTTCAATTCAATGTGAACAAAAGATTAATGAATGAAGTACTTGAGGACTCCAGATGCAGTTATGGGGAGACTGCTTGGTTTAGACTGTCTGGCTAAAATGGAAAGCCTGATTGGAAATCTTTTATCCCATAATGCAACTGAGAATTGTAAACTCATTTTAACTGCAAGCCATGCCTTATTCCAAGCAAAATCTCCTTTTCTCCAGACTTTAAGCATGACAATTATGTTGAGTGGAGCAGATCATTTCCTACTGCCAGCTCCTGACAGAACTCTTACTAAACTGGGGATGGTTGATCCAATGTCCATTTTAGGTTTTTTTCCTGAGAGCTGAATGACTGATCTTGAAAGATGAGGCTCAGGCCAAATACAATTATTCAGATGAACACACAAGGCCAGGGCAGAGATGTCAGGAACGAAGGTCAGTCCAAAGAGACATCCTTTGTCTGGGGTCTCTTTATGAAGTTATTCGCAAGGAAGCAAAACACTTTCTGTGCAGCTGATTTGTTGTTGCTTTTCATTTTGCATCCTTTGCCTTATCCTTTATCCTTTTCCAAGGGAGAACTGGAACTGGGCCAGAAGATCCCACCTCCTCCCTCCAACCATCTTCCTCCCCATGGGGTTCAGGGCTGGAGTCTAAGGACTCTCTAGGAGTTTTCGTATCTTGCTTTTTAAAGAATTTGACAAATGATGAGATGACTGTCAGGGGATGGGAGATACTCTGGGTGAGGGGACCTCTCAGTACTGTACTGGATTCTGCCACATCCAGCTTGGGGCTTCCCTGGTGGCTCAGATGGTAAAGAATCTGCCTGAAATGTGGGAGACCTGGGTTCCAACCCTGGATCGGGAAGATCCCCTGGGAGAAGAGAATGGCTACCCACTCCAGTACTCTTGCCTGGAGAATCCCATGGACAGAGGAGCCTGGAGGACTACAGTCCATGGGGTCACAGAGTCAGACA
This sequence comes from Moschus berezovskii, assembly GCF_049115385.1. Classification (NCBI taxonomy): domain Eukaryota; kingdom Metazoa; phylum Chordata; class Mammalia; order Artiodactyla; family Moschidae; genus Moschus; species Moschus berezovskii. The sequence goes on along the minus strand of NC_142461.1, from coordinate 94,592,310 downwards.
GGACTGAATGACTAAACACACACACACAGAGCTCAGGATGAGGGTGCTCAATCCTGGGATCTAAGCCATCTAGCCAGAAGGTTTACCAGCTAGGGGATTTCTGAAAATATTTCTCATATAGAATTTTGCTACCCTTGTGCAAAAGAAACAGATTTTTTTTTCTGGGTTCTGTTTTATGCATATGGGTACACCTTCCTTTAACTTCCTCTAATCTGATGAAATTGAAGGCTGCTATATCCTTGGGGAGGGGGGGACAAGAAAGAAATTGAGAATGAAGCAGCTGTCGCACAGTAGGTAAGGAGAGGGTGGGACGAATTGAGAGAGTAGCATGGAAACGTACACATTACCATATGTAAAATAGGTAGCCAGTGGGAATCTGATGGATGATACAGGGAGCTCAAACCTGGTGCTCTGTGACAAGCTAGAGGGATAGGGTGGGAGGTGGGAGGAAAGTTCAAGAGGGAGGGGACGTATGTATACCTATGGCTGAGTCACACTGATGTACAGCAGAAACCAACACAATATTGTAAGGCAATCATCCTCCAATTAAAAATAAGTAAGTCATAATAAAATAAAAAAGAATTAAGCAGCTGTCTCATTTAGGGGACCTGACAGAAGTTCTGTGTTAAAAAGAAACATGGGTACCGTATTTAGGAGGAGGGTATTAGGATACTTTGACAGGTACATTCTTCGAAGAGGAGGTTATGTCATACATGGCGTCTAGGTGACAGCAGAGGTCCACAGACCGTTTGCCTCATCACTCCTAGACTTTATTTCTGCTTGTCTATATAGCAACCACAGGACAAAGGGCCGGGAAACATCCCAAAGGAAATAATAGTTGTTCTCCTTTGCTTGATTTCTTTTGGCAGAGGGAGGGCAGTGCTTAGAATGGAAGCAGGAAACAAAATTTAAAAATGTATCTCCGAGCCAAGAGACCCGGAAACAGCAGCTAACTAGGAAAAGTGTGCCTTTCTGCTCCTGAGTCACGTGCTGAATGAAACAACAGAGGGAATTCAGCTCAAGATATTGTCAGGGCAGCCCTGAAAGCAGGAGCGGTGGCAGGTCAACCGAAAAACAAGTGCTGTATGGTGACGGGCCCTTCACTTATCGTGAGCAAGGGTGGCTCTGTCCTGAGACATCTCAGGGCTGATCCAGGCCCACCGGGCTGTGCCAGGCTACATGCTTTACCACGAGGCATCAGTTTAAACCAATTGTGTGGCTGCACAAAGCAGAGCTTGTTTGTAAGAGGAGAGAGTCTGCTGAGAATGGAATCAGCTATTCTCTCCTTACCTTCTCGGGGCCTGGGGCACAGCTGGGGGAGAAGCTGCGAAGAGCATCAACACAGGATGTGAGCACACAGCTGGGATGACAAAGCCCCAGTGATTTTTCAAGGTCTCTGGAGATGCACCAAGGCATGGAAGACAAGTATTCTCTTTGCGAGGCCTTGTTTTTCTGGGGGCCTGAACACCTCCGAGCTGAACTAACCACCCAGTATAATTATAAATGGCAGCTACTCGATAACCATCAGAGGTACACAACTCCCATCTCAGGAAACTTTTAAACACATTCTCAAGAGAGGATGACTTTTTTCTTTGTCTTTTCATGTTGTCAGGCTCCAACAACTCCAGGGTTGTTTTCCCGGAGGCACCAGCAGAGTTTATAACAGAGAGGAAGGAAGGTCTCCTCCAGGGCACGAGGATTGTCCCTGCCAGTGAGGAAGCGACAACACGCAGTGGAAATAAATCCATCTTACCTTCCTGGTTACTGCTGGATCCAGATAGCCTTTGAGCTTTTGAATATAAGTATGGGGAGGGTTTTTCACCTGGAATCGTTCCTGCAGGAAGCACAAAAGTAAAGTGAAAAGCATGAAAGCTCTGAAGGCATGAAAGTCATATTCACACAGATTGATGCCACTGATCCAAAGCCAAAACGCACCCGCAGCGTGACTATGGTGCTGCAAAGAGTCATTGGTTTTGAATCTTCAGAGTAGATGTTCTTATCCCCTCTTTGCCAAGGAGGAAACAGAAACTTAAAGGAACTCAGTCCTTCCCTAAGATGAAGCAGTGAGTCAGGGACACCAGTGGATTCAAACCCATGTCTGCTCAACTTGAGAGTCTGACCTGTTTTCCCCGTGGGGCTCTGCAGCTCCCTTTCTGGAAATCATCTGCCTACTCTGTGTGCAGGGTCCTCTTTCAGCAGGTCTTCCATCTGTTGCATATTCTTTGAAACTCTTGTTAGCAGATCTTTTTCTTTTGAATTTTTATTTTATCTTTGGAAATACCCAAAATTTGACTCAAACTAGATAAAATTAAATTGTTTCAAAAATGAGCAATGAGGCTACTGCTCAGAGATTGCAGTGACTATGTGCATATTTGTGTGCATGTGTGTGACCTTAAAGGATTCCTAAGGCAGTTTCCAAATCAGAAAACCCCAAAATATTGTGACTAAAGACACAATCACTGAAACAGCATATTATATACATATATATATAACACATATATCTCAAGGTGATATTTGAATGCAGATCTGGGCTTAGGCCTGAGACTCTGCATTTCTAACATGTTTCATGCTGATGCTGTGGATGGAAGGACCACACTTTGAGAAACTCATGTCCATGTGTATTAGATTTTATAGGCCATAATGTCCAAAGCTGAAGAAGTAGTAGTAAACTGGACAAATCCAAAGGCCCACACTATAAAATGGTTAAGTACTATATTATAGGCATACCATGATATACGACATTCTGATGAAAAAGAACTCACTGTATTATACGGTGCTATTTGGATGGATCTTATAAACCTGTGGAAGCTTCCCAAGTGGCGCCAGTGGTAAAGAACTGGCCTGCCAATGCAGGAGATGTAAGAGTTGCAGGTTCAGTCCCTGGGTTGGGAAAATCCCCTGGAGGAGGGCATGGCAACTCACTCCAGTATTCTTGCTTTGTGAATCCTATGGACAGAGGAGCCTGGTGGGCTATGGTCCATAGGATTGCAAAGAATTGGACACGACTGAAGCGACTTAGCACAGCAAAGCACTATAAACCTGATGTTGAGATGAAAGAGAATACATGATTTCTTTAAAAAGAGGCAAAATTAAATACTAACAGTTAGGGACACACACAGGGGTGGTTTACTCTCACACACATACACACACACAGATGAGTGATTTGCATAAAAATAATAGTCAAGGACCAAGATGAGGAAGGGGAATGCAGTCTGATTATGAGAGGCTGGCAATGTTCTTTTTGACCTACCAGTAGTTACACTGTGCTGCTTTTATCTTACTTATTATGCTATTCTTAAGTTTCACAACTTTTCCTGTATGCACACTGCATTTGACACACAGAAAAAGGTTACACAAATCATCTCCAAAAGGGAAAAAACAAAGATTCATCATGAAATCAGAACAATTCTTATCAAGTTTTTTTCTACACACAACTCAAAAGATGTTTTCTTAGGAATTATTTTTAGCCTGATTATTGTTTACACCAAAATGTAATTCAGTGTTTCACAACGCTGACAATTGGCCAGCTTGATAAGTGCTTGTTTATCCCATACAAATTTGTATTTCTTCAACACAGGGAACCACAACATTCTTCCTGGTCCACTCAAGGCTTCTTTGCTTACAGATTTAGAAATGTTAAATTTCTATTGCTAAATCTTATTATTATCAAAAGATCATTTTACTAGTGAAAAAATAATTTTGTTACTTTTTAATATTAATTTAAAATAAAAGAAAGTAGCTTATAGTAAGACACCTATCAATACTTCCCCTTTACTTGAAAATGATCATGGCAAATTTCGTAGTATACAAACTCACTCTCCACAGAACTGTTTTAAAAAAAGGTCAGCTTATTATCTCTACTTATCCCTCCAAATTTTCAATCCCACAAGCAAATTCTAAATAATGATTCACACATATTCAACATCTTGGGTGCCACTGTGTCTATATATCAAGTCCTATTTTTTTCTTTTAAACACTACCCACTAAGGGATCAGTTAGGATCCAACTGCCACAGGATTTTAGCAATAGCCCAGCTGAGGGCTAAAATAATCAAATCAAAAAAGCACCCCATTCCCAAAATGAACTGATAAGTGATCTAGAAACCAGTTATTATTTCCAACCTCGTGTATGACAGCAGCTGATGCCAAGGATACACCTGGATATAAATGAAACAATGCTTTTTAATAATACAATCCAATTACCCAAATTTTTAGACATCCCATGACTAGCGACAACTCATATTGTATTCTATTCTACTATAGCCAATACTACTTACCTCTCTCTCTAAAGTTCCTAACACATGAAACAATGAATTTTAACTCTGGCTAATAACCTCAGATATGCAGATGACACTACCCTTATGGCAGAAAGTGAAGAGGAACTCAAAAGCCTCTTGATGAAAGTGAAAGAGGAGAGTGAAAAGGTTGGTTTGAAGCTCAACATTCAGAAAACAAAGATCATGGCATCTGGTCCCATTCACTTCATGGGAAATAGATGGAAAAACAGTGGAAACTGTGTCAGACTTTGTTTTTTTGGGCTCCAAAATCACTGCAGATGCTGACTGCAGCCATGAAATTAAAAGACGCTTGCTCCTTGGAAGGAAAGTTATGACCAACCTAGATAGTATATTAAAAAGCAGAGACATTACTTTGCCGACCAAGGTCCGTCTAGTCAAGGCAATGGTTTTTCCCGTGGTCATGTATGGATGTGAGAGTTGGACTGTGAAGAAGGCTGATCGCCGAAGAATCGATGCTTTTGAACTGTGGTGTTGGAGAAGACTCTTGAGAGTCCCTTATACTGCAAGGAGATCCAACCAGTCCATTCTAAAGGAGATCAATCCTGGATGTTCATTGGAGGGACTGATGCTAAAGCTGAAACTCCAATACTTTGGCCACCTCATGCGACGAGTTGACTCACTGGAAAAGACTCTGATGCTGGGAAAGGTTGGGGGCGGGAGGAGAAGGGGACGACGGAGAATGAGATGGCTGGATGGCATCACCGACTCTGTGGACATGAGTTTGAGTGTACTCCGGGAGTTGGTGATGGACAGGGAGGCCTGGCGTGCTGTGATTCATGGGGTCGCGGAGAGTCGGACACGACTGAGCGACTGAACTGAACTGAACTGAATGTAGCATTTGCTTGAGGACTAAAATTTTGAATCTGTGCACAGTTATTGAGAGATTTCTAATGTTTCTTCTTGTAGACAATGTCTTCACACAACAAGAGCTATATTTATTCCTTTAAAATAATTTGGCTGACTAGCATATATAATATATTGACATTCACTCAGTTAGTAAAATCCCACTTTCTTTCTTAGGGTAGTTTTCTGTTTCTTACTTAAGACTGTGGAGTGACTTCACTTTCACTTTTCATTTTCATGCTTTGGAGAAGGAAATGGCAACCCACTCCAGTTTCTTGCCTGGAGAATCCCAGGGACGGGGGAGCCTGATGGGTTGCTATCTATGAGGTCGCACAGAGTCAGACATGACTGAAGCGACTTAGCAGCAGCAGCTTGTCACCCAGAGGGGCTTGCTTTTGCAAATAGACACATTTGCTGGTCCTGTTGACTTGATTAGTTTCCTTATAATAAATCCTTTGAAATTATGAACAGGGTCTAAATTTAACAAACATACTTTTTCAAATGTGCTTAGGATTTGCTGTTGTGTTTTAGGCATTTTTTCTTCACTTGTCTGAGTAACTTACTAATATTATTTCTAAGAAACATAAAATGAAGAAAACTGATGCTTTAAAACACAGTCAGGGGACTTCCCTGGTGGCCCAGTGGTTGAGACTCCGTGCTTCCAATGCATTGGGGGAACTAAGATCCCACCTGCTTACGCAACGAAATAAATAAACAAAAAGATGATAATTGTAGATAAGTTTCAAAATGTCATTAAAATTTTTTTAAATTAAAAATAAAACACAATGACTCTACATCATGGTGACTTCTCAAAAAACTATGCGACTCTGCCTACCTCCAGGGATTCAAGTGAAATTTTCATAGAGGAAAAATACAAAGCCCAACTATTTTCCTACAAGTTGGAGTTGTTTGTCTAACCTCAAAAGGAGCTACTGTTTGAGTTATAAATCCAGCACCTGGTGCACCAAGCCTTTTCTGTCTGTCTTCAACATGGCCATTTGGACAACAGAAACATTTGGGGGAATACATTGGAGAATTTCAGTACCATGTCAAAACATATTTATTCTGAAGAACTTTGGGTGAATTATTGGCACCATGCTTATTTAAATGAATATTTTTTTCCTCTAAGTACTAGAATTTTAGATTTTGCATTGAAACTCAAAATTGGCGTGACTGCAGTTTTCCATCATCCTCACTTCTGAGACTCCTTCATATTCCACATGTTATTTTCAATAACTAGTTACCCTCTTGTTCAACATCATTGACAAACGTAGTTTAATTAGACTAAGCCCCTAACTTATAGAAATATTATACATTACATTATATAGAAATTACATTATATAGAAATATTGTTCTCAGGGATAAAAATTTGGTGATTCGTCAATAGGAATGAATAAGCCATCTGAAAGAGCTTTAAAAATACAAATTCCTTTCAAAATATCTAATCAAGCAGCATCACTACCACTCTGACTTCCTGCCATTTATTTCCTTGCGTGACTGAACTTTATTCATGAGATATTTCTAGATGGGAAATAACAATGACTCTGAGGGTTTTAATTATTCTCCCTAAACACACAAAGAACCGAGCCCAAATCCATCTCTTACTGTTCAGGACACTATTGCTGACAAACTGCATTGAAAGAACCACGGGAGGAAAGAGAGAGGAGAACAGACCTTAGAACCTTCATGAAGCATCTGAGCCTTTCGCAAATATTTTATTTTAATAAATTAGACTGTTAGGGATTCAATTTCTCTGGTAACAACCAGAAAATGTCTTCCCATTGCTAAAAGCAACTTCATTTATACAAGTCCAGGAGCACAACTACCCTTTCCTCTGGAGCAGCACTTTCTGTTTCTCAAAGATAAACAACTTATCTTTCAATAACACTCTACAGTTTATCATATTCTTAAGACTTTTTAACTTACTCAAGCCTCCCTGTCTGCCAAGTAGATATTAAGTCCATTTTACAGATGAGGAAACCAAAGCTCAGAGAGTAAATGACTTGCCTTAAATCACACACACCCACACACCCAGGTCAAGGATTCAAACTCAGGTTTTCTGACTCTGGTCCTTGTTCTTTTCACTACACAGTAATAAGTGTGCCCATCTTGCTTTTGATAGAATCAGTTTTTAAAAGACAAAAAACATGCTCTACTTTGAGTTCTAATATATAAATAAATACTTGGCACCCAGTCCTTAATAATGTTCAAAGAATTAAACTTATTTTAGATGCCATATACAAGTCACTTCTTGCATAAATTACAGTTATGTTTGAAGTTTAAAAGTACACAAAGCGACTGAACACACTCTGTATGGGGCACACACCCAGTGGGTTCTGTGCTAGATATGTGAGCCACACTCAGGTCATAGGTCATAGCTAAAGGACTTCTGCAGATAAGCTTGTACTGTATCTCTCATGGCTCTGAAACCGCCTAGTGACTTCCATAATTATACATTTCTCATTAACTCAATCCACTAAGGCTTAGACCAGTGTCCCCTCTCCCCACTGGCCACCAGCAAAATCACTGACTACACACAGGCCAGCCCTGTAGATAAGGAAAAAAACAAAAGCACTGACTGGATTCCACTAATAACCATGGTTCAAGTCTACGGCAACCCAAATTAAAAAACCAGGTCATTCACGTAATGACCTATAAGGGAAAAGGGAAAATGAGTGGATATGTGTATGTGTATATAACTGATTCACTTTGCTCTATAGCAGAAACTAACACAACATTGTAAACCAACTATACTCCAATAAGAGCTTCTCCGGTGGCTCAGTAGTAAAGAATCCACCTGCCAACACAGGAGACGCAGGTTTGATCCCTGGGTCAGGAAGATCCCCTGGAGGAGGAAATGGCAACCCACTTCAATATCCTTGCTGGGATAATCCCATGGACAGAGGAGCCTAGTGGACTACACGGGGTCGCAAAGATTCAGACATGACTGAGTGACTGAGCATGTATACTCCAATTAGAAAAAAAAGAAAGAAAATCAGGTCATTCTTTAAAGAACTTAAATGAAGGGTCTGTGAGAGAGAAGTGCTAGATTCACTAGGTAAGTCACAGTGCACGGAACTCATCTGCTATGCTACAACATGGCCTTCTCTATTAGACACAAACAGGCAGCTTTGGATTCTTTCTAACCAGCTGAACTGTTTCTCCGGGGCCTCCCTCCATGCTGCTCTCTCCCCGCCTAAATCTAATAAAGTTTGTCATTGAAAGCCTTTCTGCATAAAGGTTTGGAATTGGACATTCCAGTCACCTAGTAAAGCTGAAACTGCAATACTTTGGCCACCTCATGTGGCGAGTTGACTCACTGGAAAAGACTCTGATGCTGGGAAAGGTTGGGGGCGGGAGGAGAAGGGGACGACTGAGAATGAGATGGCTGGATGGCATCACCGACTCTGTGTACATGAGTTTGAGTGAACTCCGGGAGTTGGTGATGGACAGGGAGGCCTGGCGTGCTGTGATTCATGGGGTTGCGGAGAGTCGGACACGACTGAGCGACTGAACTGAACTGAACTGAACTGAGTATATTTCTGATCCCTTGCATCCTCTCCATCCATGTGTATAATTATATGAGAAATTACTTAATTGAGGTTAATCTGGCATTGGCTGGACTTACAACAAGCATGTTATAAGCATTTCCGCTCCATAAATTCTATTTGGATAAGCAGCTCCAAAATCAAACAGAATTTCATTCAAGTTTATCTTATACCTTCATATTCTGAGGTTTACAGAAAGAAACTATAGTGAGTCTCTAGGAAATGAATGGCTCATGGGGGACACACTTCATGTTGAGCTTTCTCCCTGTTTGGGACAGTCACAGGTCACTGGCTCTATTTCAGTAGTGGATTAAGCAAAGCTATACAAACTGCTTAAACACCCTTAGAGACAAATCAGACATCACCATCATTATGCCATTATTAATGTTTCATTATTCTGCTCCTGTACTAAATTTAGATGGTGAAAATTCAAAGGACTTTTTTTTTTTGCTTTTGGGCACATCATAAGCTCTCTAAGCTTGAATGATTTTTCTTCCTAGCTGAAAGTATTTGGGCTTCCTTTCCCAAGGCTGAGAAAGCCAACTGTTGTCTTGAAATGAGCTCTAATTACAATCAGCATCACTGCTGTCAGTGAGTAGTCATTTGTATGACTTAGCTTGGTGCTCAACACTCTTCAGAGCTACACTGACAGGAATAGCCTATGCCCTCAAAGGGTTTACCCTCTAAAATGGAGAACACTGACATGAGTACGTGAGGAGAAAACTCAGAAATAAAATATTGCATGAATACTGTACATAGAAGTGATTTACATGATATAGCAGAGACCAAGAACTAGTGCGTGGGTGTGGGGAGCAGGTGCCAAGACCAGAAACCAGGTCTCTAAGAAGAGGGACTAAGGTAAGCCATAACATCTCAGCCCTCACAAGGGTAACAACTTACACACACAGGGAAAAAGTTCACACAGACAGACCCAGATTCCCCTAAGAAGCTGAGAGTATCAAAGTCCCCGAGGGAAAGTGCATTCCTTATTTCCCCAAAAAGGAAAAAAAAAGAAAATTCTGAAACTTCAGAAAGGCTGCCAGAAGACTACCCCACCTACAGAAAGTGTGTGCATGAAAGAGGAGGACAGTTAAGAGAAAACAAAGAAATAATTTTAAGACTCTACCTACTTATAACAATAGACGGCCAAGAAGGCACTTTCACATGGAATTCTAATTTTGTCTAAGGACTACAGAGGCAGCTAGTGCCTGCTGTGCTACTATTTAGAAGGATCCCTATGGTTATTACTAGATGAAAACATTTTACTATACAAGTCCCGGCCTCTGAACATCTTAAATCTTGCCATCACATTTAGGTCTCCTTTTTCCAGGCACAAACAAAGATGACAAAGTGAAAAAAAAAAATTTTTTTTTTGTGGTCATTTCATTCTTCCATTCATCCAGAACATATTATGCAAGACACCATTCAAAAAGCACAAAACAAAACAAATTCGATCCTAAAGCGTTAAATCTCATCTGAAATACACCAAACACTTCTGTAATACAAAGCAGAATATGATAAGAGCCATATGAGATCCTCTGAAGTTCAAAGAAAGGTAAGGCTCTTTCCAACCGAGACGATCAAAGGAACTTCCCTAAAGAAACTGGCTTTTGAATTGCGTTTTGAAGGACATGCAGCATATAGATATCCTTGGACGGTGTGAGAGGCAGGAGACAGAAATTTCCAGATGGGCAAACGTGAAAATAAAGGCAGAGAAGCACAGGGCATGTGCTAGCAACTTCAAGGGCTTTAGCTAGGTTCCAGTAACAGTTTATGAAAGGCAGTGGCACAAAGGAGCTAAATTGTGAGTTGGAAAGGACAAAGGCAGATGTCAAATAATAAGCAAATGCGTGCATATAGAATGGACAACAGGGAGCCTACAAGGAGTTCTAAATAGTGAAAGAGCATACAGTTAATACCGGACAACTCCCCTTTCTCTATTCCCAACTTTAAAAGTTGGCCATTTCTGCCCTTAGACTAGACTTGACTAATCAGCATGTCAGATTCATTCCACAGCCATAGTTTCTTGGAGAGCTGTGAAGCATTCTTCAGCTCTGCATATGAAATCATTTTCCTAGTCTGAGAGGAGAGGACAACCTTCCAAGTGTTCCATTACAGCTCTCAGCCTGAAAATAACTTTTGATGAGACTTTTCCAAATGATTTCCTTTATTTAGACTAGGAAAAGTCTCTTCTAGCTCAACAGGTCCTTCCTAATCAAAACATCCTATAATTCATTTCTTAATATATAATATTAATTTGGTTTCTTTAAGTCTATTCATAGTTCATCATTTCCTATTTAAAGTGTTTGAAATGAATTTGTAAGAAAGGAGGCCATACTAATAAAGCTTATCATCTTCTGCTGTCCTAAGCAAAGACTGAACCATGACTGTGCTTGTCACATAGCAGTATTCAGTAAGGGCAGATGTCACTGTTATTGTTACTGAAGATCTAAGAATGGGCATGGAGAAGGAAACGGCAACCTACTCCAGTATTCTTCCCTAGAGAATCCCATGGACAGAGGAGCGCGGGCTGCAGTCCATGGGGTCACAAAGAGTCGGACACGACTGAGTCACACACACACACACACACACACACACACACACAAAGAATGGGCAGAGCAATGGAAGCCTGCATTTATACTGGAAAACCTTCAAGATAATCTTCAAATCCTTTGCTCTGTCCCTTCAAGAGTCACAGCTTTCCTTTCTTCTAGACTGGTATTTCTTAAAATATACACAACCAAAGACCTGCATCTAAAGAGGCTGAGGATGCTTGTTAAATCGCAAAAATTCTCCTGACCCAATCACAGTACTAAGGAACCTGTAGTTTCTTAAATTCCCCAAGTAGGCCTTCTGCCACTAAAGTTCATTAATCATAGCTTTAGATTATACTTCCAACTTGAATAGCTGAATCCTTCTCATTTATTCACTCTATAAAGGGAATGTGCATATCCTTGGTAACCAAAGACTTAGGAATATTTTCAGTTAGGTTTAAAGACACAGACTTACATTATAGAACTACAGGTACAGTCCATGCATTCATGAAAAATTTGCAGTATCCCTGGGGATACTCTTCCTATAAAAACACAAGTGGTATAAACACACCTTATTGTTTCTTCATCTGAAAAATGGGAATATGAATCCGTTTTCCTCCATTATCACATATTCCTAAAACTTTTTTTTAAGTCTTTATTGAATTTGTTACAATATGGCTTCTGCTTTATGTTTTTTGGCTGCAAGGCATGTGAGGTCTTAGCTCTTTGATCAGGGATCAAACCTGCACCACCTGCATTGGAAGGCAAAGTCTTCACCACTGGGCCATCAGTGAAGTCCCCCAAAACCTTACTTAATGATGCCTTCCAAACAAGAATAACACCCTGAAGATATTTTAAAGTCTCCCAAGCTAACCATGTATCATACAAATACAAAAGATACAGGAGGGAAAAAAATAAATAATAGTTCTGATCCTGACCAGGGCAGGGGGAGAAAAAGAGAGTAAGTCTTAGATTTCCTATAGGAAAAAAACGTGTATCTCAAGATTCAGATAGAGCAATAATATTTTTCAATCATTCAAGAATGTGAAAGCATTGGAAGCTCCTGTTTTAAGAGTTGTTTTTCTGCTTTTCTGGTGACTCAGACAGTGACGAGTCCATTTGCGATGCAGGAGACCCAGGTTTGATCCCTGGGTAGGAAAGACCCCCTGGAGAAGATGATGGCTACCCACTTGGTATTGTTGCCTGTAGAATTCCATGGAGCAGAGGAGCCTGGCAGGCTGCAGTCCATGGGGTCGCAAAGAGTTGGACATGACTGAGCAACTAATACTTTCCTTTGGGGCTTCCCTGGTGGCTCAGATGGTAAAGAATCTGTTTGCAATGCAGGAGCCATGGGTTTGATCCCTGAGTGGGGAAGATTCCCTGGAGAAGGGAATGGCAACCCAATCCAGTACTCTTGCCTCAAGAATTCCATGGACAGAGGAATTCAGTGGGCTAGACCACGGGGTTTCAAAGGGTCGGACACAACTGAGCAAAGAACGCTTTTACACTTTCTGGACTGTAAGTTATACCATCTAGATTCTCTGAAATTTCATTTCCCCCAATTCAAACAGTGTGGAATTCATAGAATTTCAGTAGGTGCTTGGTGAACCAAAGGGCATAATTCATATAAGTAAACCTTCAAATTAGAGAGCACGGGAAGAGATGGAGATGGAAGCTGCCAATAATGTCAACAAGTGACTGGTAACACAAAGAAAACATCCTTATGAACAGAACATAAGGATGAAAATACAGGAAAAGTTATCAGATCTTAATCATTCCCATACCAATTTCTTTCATTTACTCAGCATAGACATAAAAATAAGAATCAAGCTCAGAATACTAAACATCATTTCCCCATTGTTACTATTTACATCACAGATGTCCCTGAGATAGTGGTCTACTGTAGAACTTGGTTTTGATAAATGTATTGCTATAGATAGCATTAACCACCTTTCTGCAAAAGGGGACCACTGAAGTGGTGAAAGGCTGTTCAGAAACAATATTTCTCTGAAAATAAACAACTGGAAATTTTCATTTTTAAAATGCATCACTTGGACTTTCCTGATGGTCTAGTGGTTAGGAATCTGCCTGCCAATGCAGGGGACATAGGTCCAATCCCTATTCCAGGAAGATTTCACACGCCATGGGGCAACTAAGCATGAGCACCCCAACTACTGAGCCGCCGTGTTGCAACTCCTGAAGTCCACACCTAGAGCCTGTGCTCTGCAACAAGAGAAGCCACCTCAATGTGGAGCCACACACCAAAACAGAGTAGCCCCTGGCTAACCACAACTAGAGAAAGCCCACACATAGCAAGAAAGACCCAGCACAGCCAAAAATAAACAAATAAATCTTTAAAAATTAAAATGTATCACTTAAAATAGCACTAAGAATCATGAAATACCTAGGGTTAAATTTAACAAAATATGTGCAAGCCCTCTACACTAGAAACTTCAAAACATTCCAAGACCTAAAGAAACAGAGATGCCATATACATAGATGGGAAGAACCAATACAGTATTGTTAAGATATCAGTTCTGAAATTGATCTCTGGAGTCATTGCAACCTCAATCAAAAGACTTCAGCGTTTTTCTTAGAAACTGACAAGGTGATACTAAAATTTATATAAAAATGAAAAAAAAATAGAATAGCCAAAATAATTTTTACAAAAGAACGAAGTTGAAGAATTCATACTACCTGATTTCAGGACAGTAATCAAGAGTGTTGAATGGAAAAAGGATAGAAATAAAGATCAGGGAAACAAAATAGAGAAAACAAAAATAGGCCCACACATATATAGCCAATTGGTTTTTCAAAGATACCAAGGTGGTTCATATAAAAACTACAGTCTATTTAACAAACAGCTGAAATAACTGTATATACATATGGGGAAAAAGCAGTGAATCTCCAGCCTTACCTCATTCCATGCATAAAAATTAACTCAAAATAGATCATACACTAAACATAAAGATCAAAACCATATATTTTCTAGAAGAAAACATAGGAGATAATCTTTGTCTGACTTAAGTGTGCAGATCTCTTAGCCTACAAAAATGAACCACTTAGAAAATAAAAGATAAACTAAATTCTGATTATCAGAAAAACTTTAATTCTCTGAAAGATACTTATGAATATGCAAATGCAAAGCATAAACTAGGAGAAAATATTTGTAAAAAATATGTGACAGACTTGTATCCAGAATATATTTTTTAAAAACTTCTACATAAAGTTGGAAGAAGGACCTGATACTTCTGGATTATTTGACATCAGCTCCAACTTAATGCTACCAATTTGTTTACTCTGTCATTCGAAGTAGGATGTTTTGATTGATTTTCTAATAAAATACAAATGTATCAACAATAAAAAACTTCAACAGTTCAATAATAAGACAACCTGATTTTTTAAAATAGGCAAGAGATTTGAACAGATCCTTCAACAAAGGTAGTACACAAAGGGCAAATACGCACATAAAAAGATATTCATCGTTAGGGAAAGGCAAAGTAAAACCACAGTTACAGATACCACTGTGCTGTGCTTATTCCCTCAGTCATGTTCAGCTCTTTGCAACACCAGGACTGTAGCCCACCAGGCTCCTCTGTCCATGGGAATTCTCCAGGCAAGAATACTGGAGTGGGTTGCCATGCCCTCCTCCAGGGAGATCTTCCCAACCCAGGTCTCCTGCATTGCAGACGGATTCATTACCAGCTGAGCCACCAGGGAAATACTACTATATATCCATAAAAATGGATAGAATTAAAAAAACAATACCCAAGGGGTTGTGAGGATCTGGAGTAACTGAGACTCTATGACATGGCTGGTGGGAATGCAAAAAGGTCCAGCCACTTTGGAAAGCACAACTGCTAAACTTTGCTGTATATAAATTATACCTCAGTGAAGTGCAGATGACACCACCCTTATGGAAGGAAGTGAAGAGGAGCTAAAAAGCCTCTTGATGAAAGTGAAAGAGGAGAGTGAAAAGGTTGGCTTGAAGCTCAACATTCAGAAAACAAAGATCATGGCATCTGGTCCCATCACTTCATGGGAAATAGATGGGGAAACAGTGGAAGCAGTGTCAGACTTTATTTTTTGGGGGCTCCAAAATCACGACGGATGCTGATTGCAGCCATGAAATTAAAAGACGCTTACTCCTTGGAAGGAAAGTTATGACCAACCTAGATAGCATATTAAAAAGCAGAGACATTACGTTGCCAACCAAGGTCCATCTAGTCAAGGCTATGGTTTTTCCAGTGGTCATGTATGGATGTGAGAGTTGGACTGTGAAGAAAGCTGATCGCCGAAGAATTGATGCTTTTGAACTGTGGTGTTGGAGAAGACTCTTGAGAGTCCCTTGGACTGCAAGGAGATCCAACCAGTCCATTTTAAAGGAGATCAATCCTGGGTGTTCATTGGAAGGACTGATGCTAAAGCTGAAACTCCAATACTTTGGCCACCTCATGCGACAAGTTGACTCACTGGAAAAGACTCTGATGCTGGGAGGGATTGGGGGCAGGAGGAGACGGGGACGACAGAGAATGAGATGGCTGGATGGCATCACCGACTCGATGAACATGAGTTTGAGTGAACTCTGGGAGTTGGTGATGGACAGGGAGGCCTGGCGTGCTGTGATTCATGGGGTCACAGAGAGTCAGACACGACTGAGCGACTGAACTGAACTGAAGATGATTAAAAAACAGTAGCTCAAAGTAATTTATCTAATAATTTATTTACTTTGTTACTGAGCATAGCTCTTTCTAAAAGCTATTCTTGGTATTTTGTTGGTCTCACTTGCCATAATTAAAAAGAAACCCACAAGCTAAATAGTCAACTTTGCCAATTAATACTTTTGTAATAAATAATGCACTCCAAGGGGGTCATACAGATCTCTTAGATTTACAATTTCCAAAATATTTACATAAGTCATTCATAATTCTACTTAAAGAAATAAAAATTCTGGGAATTGTGTCACAGCTGTTTCCATCAAGGTCCGAATGTACCTGCATTCCTCAAATTATTACTTTATTTTCACTGACATTTCATGAGATTTGCTTTATCCACCATCCTTATTCAATCTGCCGTAGATTGTGGCAACCCAACACATATCCCTATTTCCTAGACATATATTCATCTTTTAAAACATAAAAACAAAAGTAACATGTGCTACCAACCTGAAAACCTAAATCTTAAAACTAAGCTCTATTTGGGTCTTTTATAATTTCTTTTTAGATATTCCACAATTTCCTATTTAACATAATAAACACACACACACCCACTGCTTTCTAATAAGTCCTTCTTTTAATCTGCAGATCACAAGGTTCAGATAGTTTCAATCTGTGATCCACATGGTCAAAATTAGTCATTAAATCAGGCTCTCAGGCAGTGCCTGACAAGGACGGGCTAAGAAGGGATGTGAAAGCGGCTCCTTTGAAATTGGGTCATCGTTGAAAACATTTGCTAGCTGTGACAGAGATATATTAATACACTAATGCATTTATTATGGGTGTTTATTTCATAGGATCTTAGATGGACTTGGAACATGGTATGTGAAACTATGAGCCCATACATCAACAACCTAGTTAAGCCGTTGGATCAAAGTTTTTGTGAAGAGGTAACAAATCTCAGCACAATGATGGTATTTCTAGTACCTGAAGACACTGCAAACCATGGTCTGGTCCACAGCTAACAACCACCATGATGATATAGAATATACACAATCTCTGCCCCTACATACAGCTGTATGTATAAACCCAAACCACATTTCTAATTCACTTTCCTTCACCCACAACATCTACAGTCTAACTGAAAATCAAAACTAATTCCTTATACCTATGGCTGATTCATGTTGAGGTTTGAGAGAAAACAAAATTCTGTAAAGCAATTACCTTTCAATTAAAAAATAGATAAATTTATTTAAAAAAACAATTCCTATTTTTGCTATTTAAGTGAAATTAAAATGCTGTTTTACTACTATGGCAGAGATAAAGACAACAGATACCTTAATTTCCTCAGTGACTTCAGAAAATAACTTCTTTTAAAACATGTAATTTAAAGTTCATCAAGATCTACAGTGAATGCTACAGATAAGTAGGAGAGAATATGGGACTGAAAGCTCTGTTATAAATTTAGTCTTGGGAGTTCCCTAGTCGTCCAATGGTTAAGAATCTACCTTACAACGCAGTGGACATGGGTTTGATCACTGGTCTGGGAACTAAGATCCCACATGCTGCACAGCAACTGGCCCATGTGCTGCAACTAAGACCCAGTTCCGTTCAGTTCAGTCGCTCAGTTGTGTCCGACTCTTTGCGACACCATGATCACAGCACGCCAACTAAGACCCAGTGCAGCCTAAATAAATAAATGTAAAAGAAATAAATTAAACCTTTTCATTGTGCTTGTATGTGCTTTCAGTTCAGTTCAGTTCAGTCGCTCAGTCGTGTCCGACTCTTTGCGACCCCATGAATCACAGCACGCCAGGCCTCCCTGTCCATCACCAACTCCCGGAGTTCACTCAAACTCACGTCCATCGAGTCGGTGATGCCATCCAGCCATCTCATTCTCTGTAGTCCCCGTCTCCTCCCACCCCCAATCCCTCCTAGCATCAGAGTCTCGCGTCCAATTCTTGCAACCCCATGGACTGTAGCCCGCCAGGCTCCTCTGTCCACGGAATTTTCCGGGCAACAATACTGGAGTGGCTTGCCATCTCCTCCTCCAGGGGATCTTTCCAACCCAGGGATTGAATCAGAGTCTCTTTCATTGCAGGCAGATTCTTTAACTGCTAAGCCATTGGAGAAACAATATTTTCACTATTTATGTTTAAGATGATGTCTTATTCTTTCCTCAAGCTCTTCTTTTGAAAGATTCAGCACTATGTTTTCTGAACCACTAATGTCACAGCACCCAGCTCATCACTCCTCATAGTGTGTACTCAATAAATCACT
The DNA here is from genome assembly GCF_049115385.1 of Moschus berezovskii. NCBI lineage: Eukaryota > Metazoa > Chordata > Mammalia > Artiodactyla > Moschidae > Moschus > Moschus berezovskii. The sequence goes on along the minus strand of NC_142461.1, from coordinate 94,574,153 downwards.
TAACTGATGAATGGATTGATGAAAAGAGCCACAATCACATGGTGATCCAGGTCATCCACTGGCAGTTTTTTCAAAAAACTTTTCCAAACCATTATGGTGCTTCTCAGAACATAAAAATTTTCAGTATTTTTTTAGTATCAGCTCAACCACTTGCTGGATAACTTCCCAAAAGTCATTTGACTTATCTTTTTCATGAAAATTAAACAAAAACAACCTTCCACAGCAAAGGTGATGAGCTAGATATCCAAGGCTTAAAATAACGTAAAGTAGTATTTGTACTACCTGGTTGAAATTCTTGGCTAATACACCTTAATAAATAAATTACCTCCTAAAAGATAGTATCAGAGGTCAAGCTCAGTGTAGCTCATATACATTAAATTGACTCTTTGAGTCTTCCTTTCCTGTAATAGTATCCCCAAGTTTACAAAAGGTGCTCATACAATAAAGGTTTCTTCAAACAGCATAACTCGGAGTCAGCTCAGGCAATTTAGTTGTTTTAAGGGGCGGGGCGGGGGGGGGCGGTGTCGGAGGCTGGGGTTAGGGGGACTTGCAACTCAATTTGTATTCACAGACAGGAAGGCAGGCAATGTGATGTTCATGTTCATTTTGGCAAAAGATAAACTCTTCACATCAGACTGAGCCCCAGGCCTCTTGCTCTAGCTGCTCATGCCGAATAGCACTTCTGAGAAAGCATTCACATCAAGCTGCCAAAAAGGATTTCTTTAAAAAGGAATAATCTCCCCTCCTTGTTTAGCTGACCTTCTCCCCGTTTTCTGTTCCTCTCTTGATCCCTGTGGGATAGGACAGCATCTTTTCTCACTATAAAAATTGTATGACAAAGGGTACTTCTGGAAGAGGGAAGATGTAAACTGGTTTCTGGGTTCAGGCTTAATTTTCCATAACTCCAGAGATACTAAACATTAGAAAGCTCACCATACAGAGAGTTGACATCTGCTCCTCTGATGGTTTCTCCAGTGTTTCAGAATCAAGAAATCGAAGGCCTGGAGTAAGTCATAATGGAAGAGAAACTTTGCTTTCTGGAGGGAAACTGAAAGAAAGGTGTCTTCTTTGTAAGAGCAACTAACTCAGTACATTTCCTCTAGTTTGGAGACTTCAAGAAAAGGACATTCCCTTTATTTTATTTTTTTTTTCCAATTTTATTTTTTTCAAGTTGAACAGACTAAATTTCTTTAAACAAACTTACTTATACTCCAGAGTCCTTTAAAAACTTAATAGCATTTATACATTGAAGGTATTTGAATTTCTTGTAACTAGCACTTCAAATGCAACAAGCATTTGAAGCAACAAGCATTTGACCCAACAAGTAAAACTTTCTACAGTTCATAACTTTTATAAATAAAATAAATTAAATGTACAGTGAATAAGTTCTCTGAAATATTTCAATATTTCTGCAGGTTTAGTAACATTGTAAAATACATTTCAACTAAAATTCACAAATCTAAAAACCTGTTAGGCATTTTTAGGCGTTTTAAGTTGGAAATGAAGACCAATGTTACATCGTAATATGCCAATTACAAATAGTACTTCAAATAGCAAATACTACAGTTTGTCCCAAACTTTAAAAACTATTCATGAACTCAACACTGAACTATTGATGGCTATGAGAATTGTTTCCTAGCCTTTTTGAAAATTTCAACCCATTTACGTTTAAGGTAATTATTGATAAGTACGATCCCGTAGCCATTTTCTTTATTGCTTTGGGTTCAAGTTTATACACACTTTCTGTGTTTCCTGTCTATAGAAGATCCTTTAGCATTTGTTGGAGAGCTGGTTTGGTGATGCTGAATTCCCTCAGCTTTTGCTTGTCTGTAAAGCTTTTGATTTCTCCTTCATATTTGAATGAGATCCTTGCTGGGTATAGTAATCTGGGCTGTAGGGTATTTTCTTTCATCACTTTAAGTATGTCTTGCCACTCCCTTCTGGCCTGAAGAGTTTCTGTTGAAAGATCAGCTGTTATCCTTATGGGAATCCCCTTATGTGTTATTTGCTGCTTTTCCCTTGCTGCTTTTAATATTTGTTCTTTGTGTTTGATCTTTGTTAATTTGATTAATACGTGTCTTGGAGTATTTCGCCTTGGGTTTATCCTGTTGGGGACTCTCTGGGTTTCTTGGACTTGGGTGATTATTTCTTTCCCCATTTTAGGGAAGTTTTCAACTATTATCTCCTCAAGTATTCTCTCATGGTCTTTCTTTTTGTCTTCTTCTTCTGGGACTCCTATGATTCGAATGTTGGAGCGTTTAACATTGTCCCAGAGGTCTCTAATATTGTCCTCATTTCTTTTAATTCGTTTTTCTTTTTTCCTCTCTGTTTCATTTATTTCTACAATTCTATCTTCTAGTTCGCTTATCCTGTCTTCTGCCTCTGTTATTCTATTGTTTGTTCCCTCCAGAGTGTTTCTGATCTCATCTATGGCATTATTCATTGTATATTGACTCTTTTTTATTTCTTCTAAGTCCTTATTAAATCTTTCTTCCATCTTCTCAATCCTTTTCTCCAGGTTATTTATCTGTAACTCCATTTTGCTTTCAAGATTTTGAATCATTTTCACCATCAAAATTTGAAATTCTTTATCAGGTAAATTCCCTATATCTTCTTCTTTTGTTTGTGTTGGTGGGCAATTATCTTGTTCCTTTACTTGCTGGGTATTTCTCTGCCTCTTCATCTTGCTTATATTGCTTTGCTTGGGGTGGCCTTTCCCTCTTCTTGCAGTTTGTGGAGTTCTCTTTATTACGTAGTTTCTTCGCTGTGTGTGGGGTTGGACGGGTGACTTGTCCGGGTTCCCTGGTTAGGGAAGCATGTGTTGATGTTCTGGTGGGTGGAGCTGGATTTCTTCTCTCTCCTTTAGAAGACAATGGGCTGCTTTTCTGGGAGCCTGATGTCCTCTGCCAGTATTCAGAAGTTGTTTTGTGGACTTTACTCCGCGTTCAAATGTTCTTTTGATGAATTTGTGGGGGAGAAAGTGGTCTTGCCATCTTATCCCTCCGCCATCTTGTTCCTTCCTCCCCAGAACACTGGATTCTTATATTCCACTTGGTCGTGGAGTATCTCTTCCCAGCTGCTCCAGCAAGGCGCAGCTGCTGTACCTTACCTTGGACGAGGGGTATCTCCTCAAGGCCGCGCCTCCTGCTTTGAATGTAGATCAGCTCCTCTCGGCCCTCCGGTGCCCAAGCAGCCACCGCCTCCTGAACGTGGTACAGCTCCTCTCGGCCACCGCCCTAACCCTGGGCACGGGGTAGCCCATCTCAGCCACGATTCTGCACGTGGTCGGTTGCGCCGGAGCCGGGCGTCTCCCGCGCCTGTGCCGCCGGAGCCGGGCGTCTCCCGCGTCTTAGGACATTCCCTTTAAAATCTCAACCCAGAGACAATTCTTTTTTTTAATTTGGCAAAATGCATGTCCCAAAGTCAATCATGCCTGGCCTGGTCCCCTGCTGGACCTCAGAATAGATTGGTATTATATTATTCAGTTGGTCAAAAAGTTCATTCAGGTCTTTCCATAACATCTTACAGAAAAACCCAAATGAACTTTTTGGCCAACCGAATATTAACCATTTAGAGTTCTTTCCAACTCCAAATGTGAGGTCATCTGCTTTGAGAGAACTCAGACTCATATCCTCTCCCACTCTACTCTTACCCTCACCTGTACAACTAAATGTGTACTTAAAGGATAAACTAATGAATACATAAAAAATTTTAAGTTGAATACAATCTAAAATGAATTAAACTCTCAGACTATCAAAATTAGTAATCAAAGCAGAGACTAGCTGTTTACTAACATTTTCTTCTCTTTCCTGGGTATTCGGCTAACGTACATTTCTCATCCTCCTTGGCAGGTCTAGTCAAAAGACTGAAAGTATTCAGTATTTTGGCCACCTGATGTGAAAAGCTAACTCATTTGAAAAGACCCTGATGCTGAAGACCTGGTGCTGTATGAGAAATGGGTGACAGAGGATGAGATGGTGGGATGGCATCACTGACTCAATGGACCTGAGTTTGAGCAAACTCTGGGAGGCAGTGAAGGACAGTGAAGCCTGGTATGCAGCAGTCCATAGGGTTACAAAGAGTAGGACATGACTGAACAACAACACTTGCCACTGCCTGGTCCAAAAAACTCCCCAGGTGTGTACCTCGTTTTCATCTTTTGATTGCAAAGCTGAAACTTTATGTTGAAAACAGCCTTACCTGGGTCCCTGATTAATACTGTAGAATTTAACTTCCCGTGATCAACAGTACTAAATTGGATTGTTATGTGAAAGACAAGCTTGTTATGTAAATCATTAAGTGTCTTGGTATCTACATAGTGGGTCCAGTGGTGTCCCCCAACCCCTAAGTCATGCCCATATCCTAACCACGAAAACCAGTGACTGTGACTCTATTTAAGAAAAAGGGTCTTTGTGGATACAATGAAGTTAAGGATTTTGAGTTGAGATCACCCTGGAGGATCCAGGTAGGCTCAAATCCAGTGCTAAGTGTCCTTATAAGAGACGGAAGAGAAGAAACAGACACAAGGAGAAGAGTTTGAAAAGGCCATGTGAAGAGACTGAAGTTACACAGCCACAAGCCACGGAATGCCTACAGCCACTGGAAGCTGGAGGAGAGAGGAAGGGTTCTCTGCTATAGCCTTGGAGGGAGCATGGCCCAGCAGACGGTTCCAGACTTCCTGGGCCTCCAAATCTGTGATAAAACACTTTCTGTAGTTTTAAGCCATAGAGTTTATAGTCATTTGTGATGGAAGTCCTAGGAATCTAATACAGCGTCTGTGTGTTAACTAGCATTACTCTAACTTATACTGGAAGTTAATAACAGAAAAGGTATCAACATCAAGTGATGATACTTTTAAATCATAGTACATGGGACATTGTTAATAGGATGCATTCTGAGGATACAAAAGTACAAAAAAATAAAATAACCTTCACTTAGTAATTTTAGTTAGTAATGATATTGATCATTATTTTGAAATTTTTAATATTATAGGGAGACAAATCATTGATGTTAGGAATCAAATATTTCAGTGAAAAAATGATAATTATAAAATAAAAAATAAGTAAATTAATTTATAAAAATTAATTTGGAAAATACCAGTATGAACTTACAATGTTTAGACATACATTTTCAAGGTCTAGACACTTAAACTGAGAAGCAAATTCACCCAGCAGCTGTGACAACTTAATAATGACAACTTCTAACACCACACCCCCAGGCAAAAGAACAGTGCTCCTAGGAGAAATGTCTTATTCTAGGTCTAGTGCAAGGAAAGTACAAGTTATTCCTAAGAAATGACTTTTGCACCATAAAGCCAGCTTAAAGAATTAATAGGGTCATGTCAAAAGGACAGAGGAGCCAGCATGAAGGAGTTCTCAAATGTTAAAGTGCTGTTAATGTGAGCCTCAAAAAAAAAAAAGCCCTAATGACTGAAACACACTATGAAAATCCATGGCTTCACAATGCTATTCACAAAAGAAAGCCAAAGAGAACTCATTTGTCACCTTCTGAGGTAGCAAACTAAGGCCTTACTGTGAGAAATGACAATTAAGGGAAAGAATTACAGGGATAATTATATTCCAGGGTAAACCAATACCAGATAAAACGCTAGGTGCTGGCTTAATGTTGAAGGGAAATAAAATTTTTAAAACTCAGAGCTTTTTCCTTGCAAGTCTTTAAAAAAATTTTTTTTCTTAAATTTTTTCATTTTTAATTGAAGGATAATTGCTTTACATACTGTGTTGGTTTCTGCCATACATCAACATGAATTAGCCATAAGTATACATATGTCCCCTCCTTCTTGAACCTCCCCTCCCACCTCCCTCCCCATTCCACTCCTCCAGGTTGTTACTGAGCCCTCTTGCAACTCTTTAATGAAACTGATTCAGCCAAAAATTGGTAATTGATTTTAAAACTCATGAGGTACAAGGCTGACAGGTAACAAGATGGATATGTGATGCCAAAATAAAAGCCCACAGATTCCTTTCTGCATGAGGGGAAAACCTACAACAGAGAAATCAGGTTGTCATCTGCTTCTTTGACCTTTATTATCTAATGGTAAGATAGACAGTATTTGTCGCATATTCCAGTCAAAAGATGTTCAACACCAATCTACCATATCTTTACAACTAACTTCTAGTTAACAGGAAATTCAGGAGCTCAGACACCTCATCAACCAGGTAAATGCAGGAAACAAAACCTTCTACAAAATGGCTTACCTGGTCACTTTACTATATGAGCATCATGAATAAAATTCTGTTCCAGAATGAAAGAAACAAAGAACATAACCACTAGATGTAATGTGTGCCTGATTCTGGACTAGATTTTCATTTGAACAAAAACCAGGTGGGAAGGATATTAAGAAAACTGTGAAATATGAACAGGGCAGTAGATGCTATTAAGAAATTACTTACTCATTTTAATTGCGATGACTTTATTTGGATACAATAAAAAATTCTCATTTTTATAAGATGCACAGTGAATTTTTAAGGTAAACTAGAAAACAAAATATCAAACAAAAAATCCAACTAATGCATAGTCAAAATGAGGATTACACAGAAGGGCAAGACCAAACAAGCAAAACGGTAAAAGAAAAATACTAAGGGTTTGAAAGATAGACTGTAAAATGAATGAAACAGATCCCAAAACCTACAACAATTTTGAAATAAACAGCATTTCAACTTATCACAGGATTAGGGAAATATAGCAGAATTTAACAATTTAACACCAAATAGCATTAAATACAGTAATAAAGTCAGCGAGCCAGAGGAATCAAGGGGTAGAGGCAGAGGAGATGGCTGTCTGCTGAGGAGAAAGCTGAAAGCCTAATGAAGTGAGTGGTACTAAATACAGAATCAAAGCCTGGAACTTGGGGATGGAGGCTGAAGGCAGATTAAACCTACAGTCTTGGAGCAAGAAGAGAGGGAACAGAGCAAGGGGAAGACTGTGGCTGCATCACTATCCTTTCCCTGAGCTTCTATCCCACTGTCTATGCTACCGACTGTTGTTCAGTCACTAAATCAAGTCTGATTCTTTGCAATCCCATGGACTGCAGCACACCAGACTTCCCTGTCTTTCATTGTCTCCCGGAGTTTGCTCAAAATCATGTCTGTTGAGTCAGTGATGCCATCCAACCATCTCATCCTCTGTCATCCATATGTTGTTCCAATGACTAACTTGGCAGCTGCCACTGAAGCAGGCTACAACCCATCCTTCCCACCCTTTCTCGTCACTCCTCATTTAATTCCCCTGGGGCTCCAAGGACAAATCCTCATGATCTGGAATCTGATGGTCTGTAAGAAATTCACTAGTATCCAGTAATATTTGATTACTTTTCACAGAAAAGCTCTAACTGACTCACAGAAACATGAATAGTTGGAAAAAAAAACAAAGATATATGTATGCTCTTCAGTATTTTAGGAAATTTGACTCTGGTGGCAAAGTGGCTTAATAAGTGATCCAGTAAGTAACTTCCTTGTCTTTCAAAAGAAATAGTATTATAAATTAAGTTAAGGGTTTAAAAAGAATTATATTCTTAATTGTTAAATACATTCAAATGGTAGGGATCAGTTGGGTTAAAAAAGACAAGAGAGCATAGTAAAGTTGCAGGATATAAAATACATACATAGAAATCCCTTGCATTCCTATACACTAACAATGAGAAAACAAAACGAGAAATTAAGGAAACAATACCATTCACTACTGCAATGAAAAGAATAAAATACTTACAAATAAATTTACCTAAAAAAACAAAAGAACTATATATATATATATATATATATATATACACACACACAAAGCTATAAAACACTGATGAAAGAAATCAAAGATGACACAAATAGATGGAGAAATATACCATGTTCATGAATCAGAAGAATCAATATAGTGAAAATGAGTATACTACCCGAAGCAATCTATAGATTCAATGCAATCCCTATCAAGCTACCAATGATATTTTTCACAGAACTAGAACAAATAATTTCACAATTTGTATGGAAACATAAAAAACCTTGAATAGCCAAAGCAATCTTGAGAAAGAAGAATGGAGCTGGAGGAATCAACCTGTGTGACTTCAGGCTATATTACAAAGCTACAGTCATCAGTATGGTGCTGGCACAAAGACAGAAATATAGATCAATGGAACAAAATAGAAAGCCCAGAGATAAATCCACTCACCTATGGACACCTTATCTTTGACAAAGGAGGCAAGAATATACAATGGAGAAAAGACAATCTCTTTAACAAGTGGTACTGGGAAAACTGGTCAATCACCTGTAAAAGAATGAAACTAGAACACTTTCTAACACCATACACAAAAATAAACTCAAAATGGATTAAAGATCTAAACGCGAGACCAGAAATTATAAAACTCTTAGAAGAAAACATAGGCAGAACACTCTCTGATATAAATCACAGCAAGATCCTCCATGACCCACCTCCCAGAGTAATGGAAATAAAAGCAAAAATAAACAAATGGGACCTAATTAAATTTAAAAGCTTTTGCACAATGAAGGAAACTATAAGCAAGGCAAAAAGACAGCCTTCTGAGTGGGAGAAAATAACAAATGAAACAACTGACAAAGAATTAATCTCCAAAATATACAAGCAGCTCATACAGCTCAATACCAGAAAAACAAAGACCCAATCAAAAAATGGGCCAAAGAACTAAACAGACATTTCTCCAAAGAAGACATACAGATGGCTAACAAATGCATTAAAGATGCTCAACATCACTCATTATCAGAGAAATGCAAATCAAAACCACAATGAGGTACCATCTCACACCAGTCAGAATGGCTGTCATCAAAAAGTCTACAAACAATAAATGCTAGAGAGGGTGTGGAGAAAAGGGAACCCTCTTACACTGTTGGTGGGAATGCAAACTAGTACAGCCACTATGGAGAACAGTGTGGAGATTCCTTAAAAAACTGGAAATAGAACTGCCATATGACCCAGCAATCTCGTTGCTGGGCATAAACATCAAGGAAACCAGAATTGAAAGAGACATGTGTACCCCAATGTTCTCTGCAGTACTATTTACAATAGCTAGGACATGGAAGCAACCTATATGTCCATCAGCAGACAAATGGGTAAAAAAGTTGTGGTACATATACACAGTAGAATTCAACTATTAAAAAGAACGCATCTGAGTCAGTTCTAATGAGGTGGATGAAACTGGAGCCTATTACACAAAGTAAAGTAAGTCAGAAAGAAAAACACCAATACAGTATATTTATATTAATGCATATATATGGAATTTAGAAAGATGGTAACAATGATCCTATGTGCAAGACAGCAAAAGAGACACAGATACAAAGAACAGACTTTTGGACTCCGTGGGAGAAAGTGAAGGTGGGATGATTTGAGAGAACAGCACTGAAACATGTGCATTACCATATGTAAAATGGAGAGCCAGTGGGAATTTGCTGTATGATGCAGGGAGCTCAAATCTGGTGCTCTGTGACAACATGGGGGTGGGGTGGGATGTGAGGTGGGAGGGAGGTTCAAGAAGGAGGGGACATATGTATACTTATGGCTGATTCACGTTGATGTATGTCAGGGACTAACACAATGTTATAAAGCAATTATCCTCCAATTAAAAATAAATAAATTTATTTTTTTAAAAAGAAAATTACTTTCACCATACTGGCATATCTGAGTATACTCGAGTACCTTTGTGCAGTAGAGTATCTTAGCACACTGGAGTACCTTAGAGCCATTGGCCTGGCTCAGCACCCGCTGAGTGGCAGAAAGGGCCTTCCCCATTCCTGACCAGGACACATGCCAAGCCTGGAAAGCTGCAATCTGATCTCCCTCAAGTGCTAAACACAGGTAGCTGAGTCTAAGTGGGTATGATTTCCTGCCACTTCTTCACTCTCCCCTTTTTTGTTTTTGCTTTTAATCTCCTTCTCCCATATCATTCTATACAAGCAAAGTAAGGAAAGACCCCCGTCTCTTGCTCGGTTATAATGCCAAGCAAGAGATAGCCATTAGAGGGCAAGGTAGAGCTGTGTCAAACCAACTCTCCCCTCCTCGCCCCCAACAGAAAACAAAATTGTGTGGTCCCCAGCAAAGTCATAGGAAAGCTTTCTAACCCAGCTCAGGTGTGGTACTGCTAACATTTGGGGGACAGGATTATATACATTCACAGAATCAATACCCATCAGTATTAGTCATCTAAATTTTTGACTGAGTACTTCCACTTACCCAGCAGAGGAAACTTATGAACCAAGTCCACCACCACCACTAAGTTCTATAGATCATGCCCCTTCTACACCAAAATCGCCTGAGAAGCCACAGAATGAAGCCTTGGTGATAGCCCCTTACCTAGATGTGAGAGTTGGACTGTGAAGAGAGCTGATCGTCGAAGAATTGATGCTTTTGAACTGTGGTGCTGGAGAAGACTCTTGAGAGTCCAAGGGACTGCAAGGAGATCCAACCAGTCCATTCTAAAGGAGATCAGTCCTGGGTGTTCATTGGAAGGACTGATGCTAAAGCTGAAACTCCAAATCTTTGGCCACCTCATGCAACAAGTTGACTCACTGGAAAAGACTCTGATGCTGGGAGGGATTGGGGGCAGCAGGAGAAGGGGATGACAGACAATGAGATGGCTGGATGGCATCACCGACTCGATGGACATGAGTTTGAGTGAACCTCGGGAGTTGGTGATGGACAGAGAGGCCTGGCATGCTGTGATTCATGGAGTCGCAAAGAGTCAGACACGACTGAGCGAATGAACTGAACTGAACTGGACCACAATGTTTGTTTCAATGGTTGTTTCCAGGTCCCTAATAACTAAAAAGGCTCATGACTGGAGATTGTAATTGCTATTCTTGTCTAAGTAGACAGAGTGCCCTTGGCACTGGCCATGTCATTTATTTTTTGAGCCTCCATTTCATCAACTATAAAATAAGTTAGGTGAACAGTAAGGAAAGGCAAATGGACTTCTGCTTTACTTCATATGAACCAGTACAGTTAAATTTTCTTTTCTTTGACAACAATTTGTTAACTTTTCTAGTAGAAAATTTTAAAGAGTGGCTTGAAATAAATGACTGAGGTCAGGGGCGGCAGCTGAGAGGAGCAGCCCCACATCCAAGTAGTGGTGGCCCGAGAGGAGCTACTCCATGTTCAAGGTCAGGAGGGGCGGCTGTGAGGAGATACCCCTCGTCCAAGGTAAGGAGCAGCAGCTGCACTTTGCTGGAGCAGCCGTGAAGAGATACCCCACGACCAAGGTAAGAGAAACCCAAGTAAGACAGTAGGTGTTGCGAGAGGGCATCAGGGGGCAGACACACTGAAATCATAATCACAGAAAACTAGTCAATCTGATCACATGGACCTCAGCATGTCTAACTCAATGAAACTAAGCCATGCCATGTGGGGCCACCCAAGATGGGTGGGTCATGGTAGAGAGGTCTGACAGAATGTGGTCCCCTGGAGAAGGGAATGGCAAACCACTTCAGTATACTTGCCTTGAGAACCCAATCAACAGGATGAAAAGGCAAAATAATAGGATACTGAATGAGGAACTCCCCAGGTCGGTAGGTGTCCAATATGCTACTGGAGATCAGTGGAGAAACAAATCCAGAAAGAAGGGATGGAGCCAAGGCAAAAACAACACCCAGTTGTGGATGTGACTGGTGATAGAAGCAAGGACCGATGCTGTAAAGAGCAATATTGCATAGGAACCTGGAATGTTAGGTCCATGAATTAAGGCAAATTGGAAGTGGCCAAACAGGAGATGGCAAGAGTGAATGTAGACATTCTAGGAATCAGTGAACTAAAATGGACTGGAATGGGTGAATTTAACTCAGATGACCATTATATCTACTACTGTGGGCAGGAATCTCTTAGAAGAAATGGAGTAGCCATCATGGTCAAAAAAAGGGTCCAAAATGCAGTACTTGGATGCAATCTCAAAAACGACAGAATGATCTCTGTTGGTTTCCAAGGCAAACCATTCAATATTACAGTAATCCAAGCCTGTGCCCCCAACCAGTAACGCTGAAGAAGCAGAAGTTGAACGGTTCTATGAAGACCTACAAGACCTTTTAGAACTAACAGCCAAAAAAGATGTCCTTTGCTTTATAGGGGACTGGAATGCAAAAGTAGGAAGTCAAGAAACACCTGGAGTAACAGGCAAATTTGGCCTTGGAGCACGGAATGAAGCAGGGCAAAGGCTAATAGAGTTCTGCCAAGAGAATGCACTGGTCATAGCAAACACCCTCTTCCAACAACACAAGAGAAGACTCTACACATGGACATCACCAGACGGTCAACACCGAAATCAGACTGATTATATTCTTTGCAGCCAAAGATGGAGAAGCTCTAGACAGTTAGCAAAAACAAGACTGGGAGCTGACTGTGGCTCAGATCATGAACTCCTTATTGCCGAATTCAGACTTAAATTCAGAAAGTAGGGAAAACCACTAGACCACTCAGATATGACCTAAATCAAATCCCATATGATTATACAGTGGAAGTGAGAAATAGATTCAAGGGACTAGATCTGATAGACAGAGTGCCTGATGAACGACGGACAGAGGTTCCTGACACTGTACAGGAGACAGGGATCAATACCATTAACCCTGTACATGAGACAGCAAAAGAGACACAGGTGTATAGAACAGTCTTTGGGACTCTGTGGGAGAGGGTGAGGGTGGGATGATTTAGGAGAATGACACTGAAACATGTATATTATCATGTGTGAAACGAATCACCAGTCAAGGTTCGACGCATGATACAGGATGCTCAGGGCTGGTGCACGGGGATGAACCAGAGGGAGGATATGGGGAGGAGGGAGGTGCGAGGGGGGTTCAAGAAGGGGAACACATGTACACCCGGGGCGGATTCATGTCAATGTATGGCAAAACCAACCAATATAATATTGTGAAATAATTAGCCTCCAATTAAAAAAAAAAAAAAGAAGACCATCCCCAAGAAAAAGAAATGCAAAAAAGCATTTTTTTTGCTTTTTTGTAAGGCCTCCTCAGGCTGTCTGAGGAGGCCTTACAAATAGCTGTGAAAAGAAGAGAAGCGAAAAGCAAAGGAGAAAAGGAAAGATATAAGCATCTGAATGCAGAGTTCCAAAGAATAGCAAGGAGAGATAAGAAAGCCTTCCTCAGTGATCAATGCAAAGAAATAGAGGAAAACAGAATAGGAAAGACTAGAGAGCTCTTCAAGAAAATTAGAGATATCAAGGGAATATTTCATGCAAATATGGGCTCAATAAATGACAGAAATGGTATGGACCCAACAGAAGCAGAATATATTAAGAGCTGGCAAGAATACACAGAAAAACTATACAAAAAAGATCTTCACGACACAGATAAACACGACAGTGTGATCACTCACATAGAGCCCGACATCTTGGAATGTGAAGTCAAGTGGGCCTTAGAAAGTATCACTACGAACAAAGCTAGTGGAGGTGATGGAATTCCAATTGAGCTATTTCAAATCCTGAAAGATGATGCTGTGACAGTGCTGCATTCAATATGTCAGCAAATTTGGAAAACTCAGCAGTGGCCAGAGGACTGGGAAAGGTCAGTCTTCATTTCAATCCCAAAGAAAGGCAATGCCAAAGAATGCTCAAACTACTGCACAATTGCACTCATCTCACATGCTAGTAAAGTCATGCTCAAAATTCTCCAAGCCAGGCTTCAGCAATATGTGAACTGTGAACTTCCAGATGTTCAAAGTTGGTTTTAGAAAAGGCAGAGGCATCAGAGATCAAATTGCCAACATCCACTGGATCATGGAGAAAGCAAGAGAGTTCCAGAAAAACATCTATTTCTGCTTTATGGATTATGCCAAAGCCTTTGACTGTGTGGATCACAAGAAACTATGGAAAATTCTGAAAGAGATGGGAATACCACATCACCTGACCTGCCTCTTGAGAAACCTGTGTGCAGGTCAGGAAGCAACAGTTAGAACGAGACAAGGAACAACAGAGTGGTTCCAAATAGGAAAAGGAGTATGTCAAGGCTGTATATTGTCACCCTGCTTATTTAACTTATATGCAGAGTACATCATGAGGACCACTGGGCTGGAAGAAGCACAAACTGGAATCAAGATTGCCGGGAGAAATATCAACAACCTCAGATATGCAGATGACACCACCCTTATGGCAGAAAGTGAAGAGGAACTCAAAAGCCTCTTGATGAAAGCGAAACAGGAGAGTGAAAAAGTTGGCTTAAAGCTCAACATTCAGAAAACTAAGATCATGGCATCTGGTCCCATCACTTCATGGGAAATAGAGAAACAGTGGAAACAGTGTCAGATTTTATTTTGGGGGGCTCCAAAATCACTGTGGATGCTGATTGCAGCCATAAAATTAAAAGACGCTTACTCCTTGGAAGGAAATTTATGACCAACCTAGACAGCATATTAAAAAGCAGAGACATTACTTTGCCAACAAAGGTCCGTCTAGTCAAGGCTATGGTTTTTCCAATGGTCATGTATGGATGTGAGAGTTGGACTGTGAAGAAAGCTGATCGCTGAAGAATTGATGCTTTTGAACTGTGGTGCTGGAGAAGACTCTTGAGAGTCCCTTGGACTGCAAGGAGATCCAACCAGTCCATTCTAAAGGAGATCAGTCCTGGGTGTTCATTGGAAGGATTGATGCTAAAGCTGAAACTCCAATACTTTGGCCACCTCAAGCGAAGAGTTGACTCACTGGAAAAGACTCTGATGCTGGGAGGGATTGGGGGCAGGAGGAGAAGGGGATGACAGAGAATAAGATGGCTGGATGGCATCACCAACTCGATGGACATGAGTTTGAGTGAACTACGGGAGTTGGTGATAGACAGGGAGGCCTGGAGTGCTGCGATTAATGGGGTCGCAAAGAGTCGGACACAACTGAGTGACTAAACTGAACTGAACAACCCTTCCACATATAATAATCTTAAAGTCTTAAGTTCATCCAGATCTCTAAGGTCTCTATGTGCAGCCTCCACCCTTCACGCGTGGGAAATAGTCAAGACCCCAAAGCCAGTACAGCATAGGGTCTGTGTTTAGGGAGCACAGGGTCTGTGATTAGGGAGCACAGGAGCATGAGCAAGGGCTTTCCCTCTCTGCCCAGGTAAAACGACCAATGAGAAAGATCTGTTACTGCTACACAGCTTGTAGTTTTGTGTGCAGTTGCCATAAGAAATCAGCATGTCCAGCTTTTTACTCTCACACTGTCATCTCAGGCTATTATAAAACTAGCTCAGTGCCCCCACTGAGTCCTCGTATTGATGGACTCATGGAACTCTGCCTGCTGACTACAGCACAGAAATAAGTTCTCTGGCATGCACCTCACACCATCCAAAATCCAAAAGGAAAGCCTCTTTTCTCAGCTTCTGTCTTCCCACTCAGACCAGAGTTACATGGTTTTCCCATTTCTAATCTCTGAGACCTAGGTGATGTTGGTTAAGTTCAGATCATCTTTACATTTATGCAGTAATTCTAGGAAAGGACTAAAGGATACTGCTGAAATACTGTTATTGTTGAAAACTCTTTGAGATTTACTCTCTTAAGAATTTTTACTTTGCTCCTGAAATCAGCCAGAGAACTGGATTTACAGTTGACCATGGGAGGTGGAGATGGAGCTTCATCACAGATATGCCCATATAAACTCCTCCTTATCTACATCAGGCACCTTGCCCTCTTTACTAAAGTTTCCAGAATTGAGCAGTGAAGTTTAGTTTCACTTATCACAAGCAAATTACATCAACAGGTAGAGGTAGGGGAAAAGGATAAAGAAACAGCAAACCTACACTTCCAGACTTTCTACTTTCTTCCTCCTGCCTTCTTTCTTGTCCACTGTCCCCCTAACATTATTTAGCTATTCTCTCTTTCATTCAACACACTTTCAGTAAACACTAACCAGGTGGTGGAGGTGCACCAATAAACATGGCCCATTCCCTTCCGACTATTTGCGACCCCATGGACCGTATGTAGCCTGCCAGGTTCCTCTGTCCATTGGGATTCTCCAGGCAGGAATATTGGAGTTGGTTACCATGCCCTCCTCCAGAGGATCTTCCCAACCCAGGGACTTGAACTCAGGTCTCCAGCATTGCGGGAAGATTCTTTACCGTCTGAGCCACCAGGGAAGCCCAAGAATACTGGAGTGGGCAGCCTATCCCTTCTCAGGGGATCTTCCCAACCCAGGAATCGAACCGGGGTCTTCTACCTTGCAGGTGGATTCTTTACCAGCTGAGCTACCAGGGAAGCTTCTTGGTGGAAGAGACCTATCCAAAGACTTACAAAATAAGTGACAGTGTATTGCGACCACTTTCTGAAAAAACTGATGATTCAAAAAAAATGATGAATTGTATTCAACGGAATTCAAAGCTGAATCACAATAAGACATTTATTCTGACCCTCTGTATACACTTCCTTAAAGGAAAACAGTAGATCTGCACAATGCCCATAGCAGATAGAAAAATTTTAAGTTATTATCTGTGAAAACATAATTTTTATTCACCAATAATTGGATATGTTTTATGTTCATCTAGATTTATCAAACTTTACAGCTTCATACAATATATTTTTTAAGTGAGGAAATCAGTGTGGAGGAAAAATGGGGGCAGGAAAAATTTGATGAAGTCATGAGATAAGACTGGCAAACAGAACACAGCCCACTAAGATACTGTATGCTGGGTGAGGGCAGACCACAAACCTAGCTCTGAGCATTCTGGCAGCCAAGGGTAAAAAAGGAGGAACATGACCAGTTCCATGACTCACAGTGTCCACATAATAATTTTTCACAGGACTAAAACCTGAAGTAACCTCTCCCTAGGTCCTCCAACACTCATGTTCACATACTTCCTTTCAGAATTAAATTTAATATCCAATTTCACTTTTCACACCTTGCCTATAACATGTATTTTAAAATAACAGATAATATATCTTCATTATTTGCTTTCAAAGAAATAAAACTATTATTTGTATTTAGTATGCTATTGTGCACAAAGCCTCAAGGTCCAGAGAATGGCTTGGGCATCAGGCAGCAATGACAAAACAACATGGTCATTGTTTTAAAACTTCATAAAAAAGAAGTTCACCTTGATATTTTCTTGGACTGAAAATCTGTAGCCATGGCTTTTCCTGACTGCATCATCTGCCATGTGTTTAAATCGTAAAGTATATTTGTAGAACATGATGACTGAGTTAACACAGTAAATTTTCCTAAATTTTTTGAAGACAAAGTAACACTAAAAATAATCAGGAGTCCAATACTTAATACCTGGGCTGCTCAGCAGCAGCAAAAGCAGCCATACCATTTATGAAGCACTTACTATATGTCGAGGGTTAGTCTATATACTTTATATACATTCCTCCAATCTTCAAAATAGTTTAAGAATGTTAGTATTAACTACATTTTACAGATGAGGGAAAAAATGAAGATCATTAAAATAGCAAATATCTTTGTTTTTAAGTGTTGTATTATACATGTTCAAAAATTCACAAAAGTTGAGATTATACTATAATCTAACATATTCCACCAAGATTCAACTAAAGATTTTCCCCAATTTCCTTTATCTACCATTTTTTGATGTTTTTTATAGAAAACTCTAGTCATATAATTTCACCCTTATATTAGCACACCATTTTTTAAAAGTAAAGACGGATCTTTATCCAATGCCGAAACCAAGCCCAACAAAGTCAATGATAATTTCTTGGAATCATCTAATAATTACTTTGGAGTCACAAGTCAAATACCCTAAATTTTCTCTAAGTCTTTTTATAGTTGGTTTGTTCAGATTAGGATCAAAAGAAAATCCACACATTTAGTTATTTCTCTTGAGTTTTCCACACCTCTTTTTCCCCTATCTCTGGCTGTTATAAAAGCAAATGTCTCTTTTGAGGCATGATTCACATATCATAAAATTCACACTTTTAAAGTATATAATCTTAATATATTCACAAGACCATGCAATCATCACACTATGTAATTCCCAACACTATGCAATTTGCTGTAAGTTTTGTCACACTAAAAAGGAACCAGCACACATTAGCAGTTACTGCCCATCCCCCACTCCCAGGCTATGGCAACCATTAATCTACTTTCTGTCTCAATGAATTTTTCTATTCTGGACATTTCATATAAATGAAATCACAAAAGCAAATGTATTTTGAGTGTCTATCCGATTAGGTACCGTTGACGGATATAGATAGGTACCAAAAATACATATGATATAATTCCTGTCGATAACAGATAGTCAACAAATATCAACGCATGATATTTGCCATATAAATACTACATTATGAATGCTGTAAACTCATGGTTTTTATCTTTCACCTCACAAATATACATAGGAGAAACAAAATTCATATATGTGACATAGGAATGGGTTACCTATATGTGACAGAAAGTCCAGTTTTCTGCTGGCCACAATTCCCACAATAACTAATAGTTAACCAAAAATGGTAGTTCACCATAATGGTGGCTCAGTGCCTGTCTTAAAACTCCCAGCTTCCTCTCGCTCTCAGAAAAGCACACTAGAATGCAAGTTGAAGAAATAGAGATAACATATATTTTTACATTTATTTTTAGTGTATCATTCACACACTTTAGCACTTTATAAGGAAGGAAGTAAAGAGCTAGTGGTTAAGGGAACAGCCCCCAGAATGCGCATATTCGCCAGGGTCAGACTTGTACACCCCTTTATCACATAACAGCCATGTGACCTTTGGCAATGATTTAATCTCTAAGTCTCAGTTTCCCTGTATGTCAAATGGAGATACTAATAAGTATGACTGCTTTCAAGATTTAACACAAAACTCTTATGAAGAAAAATCTGCTTACTAAATGTTGGTTAGTGGCAATAATACTTATGATCATTTCACTATTTTTAACAAATCACATATGCCACTTCACAACTGACAGAGCCACTTCCGTTTGCAGCTGTCAGCATGTGTGAGACTGACCACCAGAGAGGAACGGATAAAGTAGCTCAATCATCCACACCCTGGCGTATTAACATTGAAGGGAAATAATAACCTGAACTTGGAGAATTTGAAACTCAGAAACATTAAGATAACTGACTTGTTACTCCCCTGTCTCAAGATCCCCACCAGACCTCACCACCAACTCTTTGAAGCTACTTAGGGGCTGAGAAGAGCACAGCTATTAGAAACGTCCATCACCAACAGGTTTTCCTTTCCGGTGTGATGGAGACAGAAACCACCTCCCAAAACAACCTTCCTTTGCCTGTGCTCTAGGCTTCCTGTCATACCCAGGATTTCTAACCCTCTGCCTTGGATCTCTCTCATTTGCGTGGTTAGCTTTCCTCTATACTTATTATCACTATACTATTTGTTCACTATCATAAAATCATTTTTCCTGGCAATAATAGACTCAGGTAGTATTTTATTGAAAGTTAAGTCTTAAGGAAGAAAATTGTATCAGTAAAATTTTATTCTTTTGCCTCATGATCCTAGGCAATAAGCTTTCTCTTCAGCCTCTATCTACTCGTAGGGCTCAATAGAGCACGGAGAAGAGAGGATGGCGTCCTCATCTTCTTTTAGTTTAGGAGCTAAAGTGAAACAACACACAATGGGTGCTTTAGAAGCTCCATGAGAACTGCAGACATCTATTCCTCAGGGAACACGAACCATCTACCTTTGAGGAACAGAAAATGCCTCTGTTCCCCACAATCTGTCCTATGGCAGAGACCCAAGGGAGCTGAGTTAGGAATTACAACACTCCCAGGAATTTCCAGGGTGGCGGGGGTTGCAGAGAGGGGCACAGCCCCCCTGAAGACATTCATGGCATAAAGTCAAAGAGCTAATATATAATATACACAGTCTAACTTTAGAGGGTGAGCCTTCTAGACTTGAAATAACTAGTTGGTACCTAGCTCAGGAGTAAAGTGCCCCCAAAATTACTACCAATTATAGCAGAATAACATTTAAAAAGAATGAGGTAAGGACATGTATGCTGATGGAAATATCAAGATACAGAAAAGTATTTGTGGGCAGTCACATATTGTTTTTAAAAAACAAAAACAAACTAGACGGAGATACTTCAGTCTTACCAGTGGACCTCTAAAATGTAGAATTTGGAGGGTAGAGAGAAAGAAAATGGAGAATTTCCCTTTTTATTTTATATCCCTCTGAAGAGTCTAAATTTGTTATGAAATAATGATAAAAACACCTGCTGGAGATTTGCCAAAATATGAAATACTTTTTTTATCAGCCTAAGTAACGTCTCTTTATAAACAATTCACCTTCAGGCATCAATATGTATCAACACACATGAACAGAAAAGCCATCTAAATTAGAGGACCTGCATTATTCAAGACGCATAAACTGCTATGTAAGATAAATAGAAAAACAGATCAGCTAAATTTGACCACTTGACCAGATTTATCAGAAATTTTACCTGCAAAACATTTAAAAATCGAGAATTAATGCAAGAGTAAAATGTCTTTTTCTAACTTTTTCTTTGGTCATGAGAAACAGGAAGGCAAATCACAAAACAGAAGTCCATGCACCTCTTGGAAAAAGTCGTGCATATATTTAGGGTATAAATCTGGTTCTCTTCTCTCACTATGTGTTGAAAAAGCATCCATGTTTCTTACCTGATCACAGATCAGTTCCCACTTTTTCTCGTTGTCATACTGCCGCAGCAACCTGGCTTTGTCAGGGGGTAGGTTCATAGCATTCTGTAAGAAAAAACAAAAAGAAATATGTCACATCTCACAATAAGAATAACAGGCCACTCATGGACAGGCCAAAGAATACTACTGTGGTTCTTTAATGACTTCAACGCCTAGCATCTGATGAAACAGAAACACCCTACACAAGTCATTTAAATGTCAAATTGCTTGAATGGGAGGAGACAGGCTCTTAAATCCTGTGTTGGGACACTTGGGTGGTCTGCTCTAAACTACAGACTTGCATTCCAGCAAAAGTAATTACTTCTTCACTTAATAGCAGGCTCCCAGTCTTCTCAACAAAGCACCAGAGGTTATTGAGAAGGTACTGTCCCAGTTTTCTTTTCCAGGCGTAAGAGTCTTCCATTTTGAACAGTGGGAACTTGATTTTGTTATATCCTTATCAAAATTTGCTCCCAACTCCTTTTGAAGTACTATAGCCCCACCAGACACAGAACAGAAAACACTAAAAGAAAACTGAACGAACGTAGCCATTGATAGATAACATTAACTTTGACTCGCTTTGATAGACTATGAGTAAAGGAACAGATGAGAGAAGAGAACAATGCAGCCGGGTTTTGTCTCCTCTGTGACATGACAGCACTCCTTCATGACATAGGTTAATATCAGTAACCTCTACTCTCAGTTTAGCTGAGAAATGGATCATGAGCTAAAAGATGTCCAGACATCAGACTTTATGAAACCCTCCTCAATTAATAGAGCACACTTTCTATAGTGTTGATGGTAACTTTCCTAGGGCTTCCCTGGCGTCTCAGTCAGTAAAGAATCGGCCTGCAATGCAGGAGACCTGGGTTTGATCCCTGGGTTGGGAAGATCCCCTGGAGGAGGGCATAGCTACTCACTCTAGTATTCTTGCCTGGAGAATCTCATGGACAGAGGAGCCTAGCAGGCTGAAGTCCATGGGGTCCGCAAAGATATGGACACAACTGAGCAATTAAGCACATACCCAGGTACATACACATTAGTCAATGTCCCAAATAACCAATCATATATGTTTTCAAGATACTTGTCTTGGGTCTGATGTGATTTCAAGATACTTGGGCATGGAGCATGGCAGAAAGAGAGAGCCCCAAGAAGAAATTCCTACCTGTTCCCCTGGTCTCCCTAAAGCTCCCATGCTTTAAACAACTGAGCCAAATATTCAACTAATTTCATGTGTTAACTGTCCCATCTAAACCGTTGTATCAACACTGTAAATCATACCTGGCTCATAATAAATAATATAGACCCTTGTCTGGGTAAATATTTGAGTAGACAAATGCAGAGCTCTTGAACTTATAATGCTCAAACCCCTAGCTCTTTGGAGGACTTGGCCTTACAGAGAAATAGTTCCCCTTGCCATCATTATTGTCTCATGTCATCCAGCAAAACAAATTTAATAGAGGCAAGGGTGGGTGAGTTATTCTGACTTAATAGCAGACAATTAACCTTTGATGATTTTGACTGATATAACTGAAGCAGTTTCCCCAAAGCTCAATCTAGTATTCAGACTAATGTGCATAAGGAGGTAGTAGATATGTACCACCTATCAATTTGAATCTAATAACCTTTTTCAGAATATTAATTTTTTAATAATCCCAAAGCTTACAACATTATTAGAAAATCTCCAGACTCTATAGAGTTTTCAATGATATTGCCAAGGTTTCTCGATAAAAATATCTAAAATGGGAAAAATACTTACATATGGCCTATCTCCATGGAATATCTACTTGAAGTAAAACAGAAAATAACCACTTGTATTTATTTGCAATTATACTTTTATAATGTTCAACAACCACCCTTGAGATAAAGCAAAGGAGAATTCCAAACACGTCTTTCTGAGGGAGTCCAACATTAATGATCATTAAATAACCAGCCCATCATTGCTTATTTGCACCCAAGAGATAAAATTATTTCCTCTTAAACTGATTTTGACCCTCATGTTAGTGCTCCTGGATATGCATTAAATAAGAACAATAAAATTATAAGGTAGATTATGAGTTTTTTTCCCCGAGTCCTTATTAACCTCTCGTGATACAAAGGGGTAACACAATGAATGCCTAAACTCCTACAAGGTGCCAAGCACTGTATGGGCACTCTGTATACATAATTTAATCTTTATAACAAGCCCATGGGATAGACATAACTTCCCCAATTTTACAAATGAGAAAACAGGCCTAGGAGTGCTTACTCAAGGTTAGACTTTTTTACAGAAGAAAACAGGACCTAAACTTAGTCTGTTGGACTCCAAGAACAAACACTAAAAATGCCAGGCCTTTTTTCTTTTTGGCATCGAAGGAGAATGGCAAATAACTGACTTTCTGTTAGTACTCCACAAGACAATCACGTAGAAGCAGTACGCAAATAGTGCTATGGAAATTAGATGCAGGCCCTGTTGTTACTGCAAAAAGAAAGCCAAGATACTCCTTTCTGGATCAACTTTTCTTTTAATAAAACAGTCTTTCATTCAAATATTTATGAAGCACCAGCCTAGCACAAGCACTGTGCTCCACAGCACAGTGGGGAAACTAACAGATATAGTCCCCATGGAGCATCATATTCCAACGAGATGAAGATGAAACAAACTAATCTTCTCTAACTCTGGTAAGTCTTGTTAGAGGTTGTCAGAAGGCAACTTATAGACTGAACTATCTGCAAAGAGGGCTTCCCTGGTGGCTCAGACATTAAAGAATCTGCCTGCAATGCAGGAGACCTGGGCTTGATCCCTGGGTCGGGAAGATCCCCTGCTGAAGGCAATTCTTGCCTGAAGAATTCCATGGACAGAAAGCATGGAAAAGCTATGGTTTTTCTAGTCGTCATGTACAGATGTGAGACCTGGACCATAAAGAAGGCTGAGAGCCAAAGCATTGATACCTTCAAACTGTGGTGCTGGAGAAGACTCCTAAGAGTCCCATGGACAGAAAGGAGATTAAACCAGTCAATCCTAAAGGAAATCAACCCTGAATTTTCATTGGAAGGACTGATGCTGAAGCTGAATACTTTGGCCACCTGATACAATCAGCTGAGTCATAGGAAAGACCCTGATGCTGGGAAAGATTGAAGGCAGGATGAGAAGGGGATGACAGAGGATGAGATGGCTGGATGGCATCATTGACTCAAACGGCATGAGTTTGAGCAAACTCCTGGAGATACTGAAGGACACGGAAGCCTGGCATGCTGGAGTCCATGGGGTCGCAAAGAGACAGACATGACTGAGCGACTGAACAACAACAACATCTGAAAAGACTTAAGGAGAAAATAACAATTAAGGTAAGTCCTAGAAATGAGAAAAGGTGGGTCAGGTAAAGAGTGGATGGCAGTGTTCTAGGCAGAGAAAACAGGGGAAAGATGCTAAGGTAAGGAACAGTTGGATATATCAAAGAGCTGAAAGTGAGTCAACATGGCTGGAGAGAAAGCAAAAGACAGGAAATGAGGGAAAGATAAAGTTGGAGAGGTGAGTCAAGGCTAGGTCATGTCCAGCCATGTAGGACTGGAGTGAATACTTTTCCTTTGCTCTAAAGTGCAGTGAGAAACCAGTGAAGGATTGTAAGCATGAGATGACATAATCAGGTTATGTTTTACAAAGATTATCATGGGTGCTTTATGGACAACTGATTAGAAACAGCACAAATGGAAACAGGGGAACCAGTTGGGAGTAGTTCAAATGAACAGCAGCAGCCAGGGCAGTAGTTCAAATGAATGCCGGCAGGCTGGGACAAGGCAGGTGAGATCTGGACTGAAGCAGGTGGACAGATGTCAGAAATAGTATGTGAAATTGACTGGATAGACTTAAAGGCTGAGGGAGGATGTTGAGTGTTAAGACCTGGTTTCTACTTTGAGTCACTAGGTGAATGGTGGTCTGTTTAAGAGGGCCACACTGCAAAGGTGGCATGGATCTGGAGGAGGCGGTGAAAAATAAGATTTCTAAATGGCCTTAATTGGTTAGGTATATGATAACTATGAAATATCCAAGAGAACACTCAAGCAGTCAGGTAGATATACAATTCTGACGATCAGAAGAAAGGTCCGCATCTTTCTGAATGAGAAGAGTCCGAAGTCTTTTTGAACCTGATAACTAGTTATCATCAGCACCCATACATAAAAACATGCACTCAGTAATCATTCACCAAGCATTTAAAATCAACCCTTAAACAGGTCAAGCCTCTGAGCAGTTCAGGTATATATTACCCAGCTTAATAAATCTACAAGGACCGTGAATAGGCAACTCCATTTAAAATCAGACCCTCCACAGAGGCCTGGTTAAAGTTCAGGGATCTTGTGATTAGCTGGCAAGAACTGCCCTTAGACTTTTTGAGAATGCATTCATTCCTTTTGAGCTATATAGGGCAGGCCTCGGGAGTCCAAGCTAAATGTCTGTGCAGGTAACTCCCAAGAGCCCAAGCTATTTTCTGAGGAAACTGATGTGAAGAGTCCACTCATTAGAAAAGACCTTGATGCTGGGAAAAATTGAGGGCAGGAAGAGAAGCGGACAACAGAGGATGAGATGGTTGGATGACTTCATCAACTCAGTGGATGTGAGTTTGGCAAACTCTGGGAAATAGAGAAGGACAGGGAGGCCTGGTGTGCTTGCAGTCCATGGGGTTGCAAAGAGTCTTAACACAACTTAGCCACTGAACAACACGGGCTTTCTCTCCAGGCTCCACTACTGCCTGTATAAAAATGGATTGACCAAAATGTACAACTTCCAAGTGGTCCTAACCCCTGTGGCAACTCAACTTCATACATACTTAGTGATATCTCGCCACAGGGCACTCCTTCCCTCCATGGACTCACCCTATACGTATGTACTAGGCTTTGACCACGTGCCAGTGTACCTGTCCTGCTGGCACAGGAGGAAATTCAACCATGAAGCTGCTGTGCTCAAGTACATGCCAAAGGTCCACTGAAGACATACGATCAGTTCGGTTCAGTTGCTCAGTCGTGTCCGACTCTTTGCGACCACGTGGACTGCAGCACGCCAGGCATCCCTGTCCATCACCAAGACATATGATATCTGAATTGAAAAATCTAGTGGATGTTAACCCTATATTTTCTAGATTATACAAGTTTCTAGCTCAAATTGATCAGACCATCCAAGGGCATTTTTTTTCCTGTAAGGAATGTCCCTTTTTATTCCACCTGGCAAATTTTAAGAATCAGCTCAAATATCATTTATCATTAGAACCTTCTCCCAACTATTCCAAGAAGACATAACCTCTGGTTGGGCTCTGACAACACTGTATACATCTCTCCTTTACAGCACCACACACACTGTGCCTTTATCATCCGTTCGCCTACCTAAATCACTTCCCAACTAAGTACTTCAAGGATAATTTCTTTTGTTAATCCCCAAATCAGATACAGTACAAGGCAAATAAGAGGCACTCAACAAGCTGCTGAATCAATGAAAAGTAGACTAACTGAATCACATTATTCAGTCTGACAATATCTTCACTGATTTAGCATTTATGCTTCAGCTACCTGCAAAGTCTACAAACTGAAGAGCCTTTTTTCTTATCAAAGCTCAGTGATAATCTCTATTACTTATTAGTAATTATCTTACAAACAGGAATTCATGGGGTGACAAATCAAGTTCAATTCTAGCAACATTTCCTTGAAAAGAAAAATATTTTACACATTCTTCTGCCACATATAATAAAGCATCGAAACTGAACTTTGTTTTGGTTTTGTTGCCAGTAGCTTCAAATCAGTATCAACTGTAATAATTACTTTAATCCAAAAGTTACTTAGGGGCTTCCCAGGTGGCACAGTGGTAAAGAATCCGCCTGCCTATGTAGGAGATGCAGGTTCGATCCCTGAGTCATGAAGATCCCCCGGAGAAGGAAATGGCAACCCACTCCAGTATTCTTGCCTGGACAATCCCATGGACAGAGGGGTCTGGCGGGCTACAGTCCACAGGACTTGCAAAGAGTTGGACATGACTTAGCAACTAAATGACAAACAAAAGGGGTAGTTACCTTTATGGTCTATATTGTTTTTAAATTCACTTTCCATCTCAGAATATTTTAAAAATGGAAGATTTAATAACTAGATAACACCACAATATGCAAGTTTCTGGGTATTTCACAGAGAAATTATGGTTAAGAGAGTCTATAAGAGTCTATACATTAGAAGTGGTACTTATAGATTATCAAATGCAACACAAAGAAGAATGAAAGTACCCAAACCATTCAGAACGAGATAAACCCAAGCCTTAGGACTAGAGTTTTCTGGTCTCAGCTCTTGCCCTGGATTTTGGGAACAAAAAACCTTGCAAAAGATCCTCTTTTCCCCTCATATCCTCAAGGCTCCTGTTGAGAAATCCACAGTAACAAGCAGACACAGGCGTGAAAGTGAATTATATCAAACATACCTTATGTAATACACTTTTGTTCTTATAATCTCTAAATTAAAGCTTTCAAGTATTAAGTCACCAGACTCTAAACAGAAACTCTGCTGTTACACAACCACCTGCATACACTTTATAAACAGCAGTGTTTACGGAAGGAGGGAAAAGATGTTACTAGAGAAAAGGCTAAGACAATCACTGACAGTTCCTGAAAGATAAAGGTACAAACACTTCACAGCAACTTAAACGAAGGAACCATAACGTTCCTTTGAACATGCGGTAAACAAAACAAAAAAAACAAAGTAGAAAATTTGCTTTTTTTTTTAACCATGTGTAAGTAGCTCTTCCACGCAGGAGATAGGTGACAGATTCCAAGGCTCAAAAAAGAGGTCTGTATGATCACCCTCTTTCCATGACACTTAAGCTATAATGTTTCTAAAATGTGACCTCTGTGAACCAACCCAACAATCCTACCTGAGTACCAGAGACATAGTCATTAGTGTGCAAGAGTAAGGTGAAAGTGCACATATTTATCACTATTTTTAATAAGCTATTAACATTTTCAGACAAAAAACTGGCACTTTAATAGAATTCTTCAATTTCTTTAAAAATATAATATAAACTAGAAACCCTTTCCCCCCGAAAAAGTTACTGGGTCAAATCTTTAGCTAGCCAGGTACTGTGTCAATTCAACAATCACCTCCTAAACCCTGTTAAATATCATATGAAGGCAGAGATACAAATATAAGGTAAACTTGCACTTCAATGACCCAGAAGAAGAGAAGAGAAATCCACAACACACAACGGAACATGTTATGTAATGATAACCAAACCTCAGAGAAAAAGCCATTACTTTTTGTTAAGGAAAGCAAGAAACGCTATGGACTGATCTTGAGTGTGTGGGGAGAGCATGAAGAATGCCATTTAGTGGCATAATCTGGTTTTTAATATTTGGCCTCTGAAGATGGGTCACATGGGTTGTAGTCCTAATTTCGCCACTCATGAGTAGGTAATCTCAGGTACATTATTTAAACTAAACCTCAGCTTCCTCACTTAAAAAAAAGTGGTGGTGGTGATACTGATGAGAAGGATGCTGGTGGTGATAATGGTACTACCCACCTCACGAAGTGTGAGGAAAATCAAATTGGATAACACTTCTACTCAACAGAGAGTAAGTACATGGAAAGTACTCCTTAGATCTTATCCTTCTCATTATTTTAAGTGAATAGAAGCATGAATACAAAAGGCAGAGGACTCTGAAGTACACAGAGCAGATCTGAGGATAAGGAGTGGGTCATGTTAGACCAAGTTAGAAAGGCAGGGCCCTGGACACAGTACAGAATCTCAAACTTACTAGACAGGCGATGGGAAGCCATCAGCCAAGGAAATGTCTTTAAAAAAAAAAACAAACCAGGCGTGGGGTCCTCAATTCACATGAGGTAAAGGGTTGTTCCTCCTCTGTTAATTCTTCCCAGATCATTTTTCCTTGTATTATTATTGGGACATCAAGTTGAGTCACTTGATGCTGAATAATACACCAATTCTCTTATTAGTTCACTTAGAATTGCAACATCTGGGTGGTTGCAAATTCAACATGTGACCCGCCCCTCTGTTTCAGTTCAGTTCAACTCAATCGTGTCTTTGGCCCCTCTGTTTAGCTAACCTCAAAGCCATTTCCTTCCATGCCCTCTATTCTTGATCCAAACAACTACCTGACATCCTAAATTTTAATATCCTCCTAGCCTAGAGGATGCTG
This sequence comes from Moschus berezovskii, assembly GCF_049115385.1. NCBI lineage: Eukaryota > Metazoa > Chordata > Mammalia > Artiodactyla > Moschidae > Moschus > Moschus berezovskii. The sequence continues at coordinate 94,545,406 of NC_142461.1, read as the reverse complement.
CTGAAATATAGTCCACTTCTTTCCTGGCACAGGTCTCCGGCAGCTAGCCAAATTGCTTCCCAAAGCGAATCATCAGTCATCTTTCATTGTCACTGTTATTCTTATTTAATCATTGAGGTATTAACATCATTCCCTTGCCAGTGAAGCCCACAGTAGGAGAAATTGGTCTGCTTCTGGTCTAGTTACATCTTCAGAATGAAATCTGACTGGAGAGCTGTCCTTTCCAGAGAAGCTGTAAGAATGAGACAGCTCCCCAATCTCCCATTCACAATTTTAGTTACAGCTCATTTTCTTGGAAGGTTTTCTTTAAGGACTGTGCTAAATAAAAAGGACTCCTCCATAACTTTTTTATAGTCTAAAAAGTATAGAACTAGAATGCAAGCTTGTGATATTTTAGTCTTTTGTTTTTTTCAGAGGTGACCAAACTGACTCCAAAAAATGAAGGCAGGGTTCAAGTTCATTTAACTGGTTATCTGGGCCAACATGACTTCTTCTACTCTTTTTCCACTATCAAGAATGAAAGCCCACTTACATCTGTCGTGTGTGTACGTGAGTGTATGCACATATATTTCAGAAAATCCAATAAGATAATGCACGTAGAGTAGTTAGCACAAAGTCTTCCATTCAGTACATGTTTGATATTGTTGTGTGGGTGCTCAGTGGTTATGTCGTGACCAACTCTTTGTGACCCCATGTGCTGTAGCCCGCTGGGTTCCATTGTCCGTGAGATTTCCTAGGCAAGAACATTGGAGTGGGCTGCCATTTCCTGCTCCAGGGTATCTTTCCTACCCAGGGATCAAACTCGAGTCTCCCATCCTGTGTCTCCTACATTGGCAGGAGGATTCTTTACCACTGAGCCACCTGGGGAGCCTGTGACATTGTTCCTCTTGCTATTATCATTTTAAAGAACACATGGAGTTACTATTATGCTCCACTCCTACTTAGTAAGCCTCCATCCTTCCCGACTACACAAGTTTCCTTATACCACAATAATAAGTACCAACATTGTCTCCACCATTCTTCCTTGACTTGGGGCTTTACAGTCAGAAAACAATTCATTTTATTTGTAGAATTATAAACCTGTAGAAACTTCCATATTTGTTTTTACCAACAAACACAAACTAAAACCAAAAATTTAACAAAGTTGCTTGCAAATTAACTGGTTTGTTTTGTCTGGGGGCCAAGCTGTGTAGCTTGTTGTTGCTGTTTTGTCACTGTCAGCTCTGACTCTTTTACGACCCCAAGGATTGTAGCCCACCAGGTTCCTCTATCCATGGGATTCTCCAGGCAAAAATACTGGAGTGGGTTGCCATGCCCTCCTCCAGGGGACCTTCGGTATCCAGAGAGCATACTTGAGTCTCCTGCACTGGCAGGTGGATTATTTACCACCAAGCCACCAGGGAAGACTGGCAGGTAATTTAAGAGATACTAATTCTCTGACCAGGGATGGAACCAGTGCCCCCTGCAGTGAAGTGTGGAGTGCTCACCACTGCACAACCAGAGAATTCCCATACTTTAATCACACTTTCACTATCCTTTGCAAATGGGAATGAACAGGGTTGATTGTACATATATATATAGACGTTTATATTATCTTATTTAATTGCACAGCCAGAGCATCATGAATATGGGTAAAGTGGATGGAAGAGTCCATGCTACCTACAGAATAGAAGGGCACAGCTATAGTAGTCGAGGCCAAGTTTTCCCATGGCTCATTTTTCTGCTACTCCCTATACCACTAGCTTAAGTGATTCAACATCCAAAGATGCCAAAACCACATATCCCTCCTCTGGCCATCATGCCAGCTCCTGAAATACAGATTCTTGAGTTGGGACCATAAAGAAGGCTGAGTACCAAAAAATTAATGCTTTCGAACTGTGGTGCTGGAGAAAATTCTTGAGAGTCCCTTGGACAGCAAGGAGATCAAACCAGTCAACCCTAAAGGAAATCAACCCTGAATATTCATTGGAAGGACTGATGCTGAAGTGCCAATAATTGACCACCTGATGCAAAGAGCCAACTTATTAGAAAAGACTCTGATGCTTGGAAAGATTGAGAGCAGGAGGAAAAGTGGAAGATAGAAAATGAGGTGGTTGGATGGCATCACCGAATCAATAAACATGAGTTTGAGCAAACTACGGGAGATAGTGAAGGACGGGGAAGCCTGGCATGCTGGAGTTCATGGAGTTGCAAAGAGCTGGACACAACTGAGTGACTGAACAACAACAACCATATTCAAACAGAAAGGGAATAAATGGAAAGAAACAGTCAATCTCTTTCAAACCTCATATCTGATTTCCTTTGGAGACCTGATGTCTGATTCCTTGACATGCTCTGGAACTCAAACAGTTGTTTACCATCTGTCTGCCAACTGCTATTCCAAGAGCAGTGTCCACCTGCACACACTTGTGTAATTGATGGGAAGTTACACAAGAGGCCACATTTAATGCTTAATGGTCAGTCATTTGACAATATGAGAACAAATACATTCAAATGCTATGTTTGCTGGCACAGAGTCAAAATCCAGTGAACAGGTTCTAGACTTTGGATAAACATTAACATCCTCTGACATAAAATTCTCTATGTAAAAACATTTTGAGAATTGAAGATACCAAGTTCAAATTAACTACAACATATTAGATAGCTGAATTCCAGCACAATTAAGCCAGACACATGAAACAGTTGATAAACAGTCATGAGTTAAGTAAACACTCCCAATGTACCAGCCAAAACAATCTCTCCTGATGTTTGGTACAGGGCATTTTAGATTTTACACATGTACTGCAAAACAATTATGACATTAAATGATGGAATTTGTATTAAACAGCTGAACTAAATCATATATTACAAACATGAACTCTCAGATACCTGAGTAAGAGGTGTCTCTCGTTGGGGGTGTAGGTTTTCAATCTTCACTGTTTCTATCTAGGAGAATATATAATAAAATCCAAGCCATTGGAATTTATATTCTCACCATACAGTGATACGTTCAAGGCATAAAGCGCTACCTAAATGCATGATCTGGTCTCAGACTAAGATGGGGAAAAACGGTCACATTTGGATTGCATGTACCAGGCAGAGCAAAACAAGAATCAAACAGCTTTCAGGGAAAGCAAACACCTACAGTTACAGAGAATGAGTTTGGGGAAGCAGGCCCCAGGGTGTGCACTTCCCAGTTCTAAGTGCGAGACATCGCGTGAGCAAGAAAAAAGGAGGAAAAAGCACACAAGCAAGAGAGAGATGACAAAGTGGAGGGGCAGGGCTGGGGAGGACCCTACTGCACTGAAGCCCTGTGCTGCTCAGCTGAATAAACCACAACAGTAGGCCTGGGAGACGTGACCCTGGCTGCTGAACTCAGCACACCCCCTCAATAATGTTCTGGATGTAAACACTTTTCTGTTTCCTACATAGCAGTGTTCTGCTTCTCCAAGAGTTACAAGTATTTGGAAAAACGCCAAAATAGGACAATGGCCATTTAATCTTTGCATTCTTATGTTCTGTAACAACTCTACTCTCCTGACAGCAGATCGACCATACCCAGGTCACCAGGAACCAATTTATCCTACTGCAAAGTAAACCTCAAGTTCAAGTCCTAAAGATCCCAGGGGTAAAGCAATACAGTTCATCCAGGAATCTCCACCCAAAGAGGTGGCCAACTTGGAGTGCAACTCTGATTTGGATTTGTCTTCTTCCAGAGAGAAATTCAACTCTACATGAACTCCAGTGTACATGAACCACTGCTGGATATTAAGCTTCAAGAAGAAGTGACAGCCCAGAGGGAGGATAAAGGGAGGAGGGAGGTAGGAGGGGGGTTCAGGAGGGGGAACTTATGTAAACCCGGGGCAAATTCATATCAATGTATGGCAAAACCAACCAATATAATATTGTAAAATAATTTGCCTCCAATAAAAAATAAATTAATTACCTAAAAAAAAAAAAAAAGATAAACTCAGGGTGCCTTTGCATTTTAAAAACATCAGTTCATTCTTTAGGTTTGCTTGTTGCTACACAGATAAATATGTATTAACATGTGAATTGATGACTTATATGTAGTTGAAATCCTAAATATTACAAAGACCAACAATCTCAACTGTCACTGAATGACAATATTTTCGTTTCTATATTTTGGTGATATACTGAATTCAATTTATTCTATCCCATAGTCAAAACTGTTCAATGCAATACAAAGAGTGCTTGCTTTATCGTGGCATAGACACGTTGCTTTCAAATCAGGAACTGCTTTCATTAAAATTCCTGTCACAAAAAAAAAAAAAGAAGAAGTGACAGGATCAAGAGAACATTCAATTTGTGACTTAAAAACTACCTAGTACTTACTTTACTTCCTAAATGAAAATTTTTTTTGCAGTGAAGTCTTATTTTTAGAATACAATTTAATCTTCGTATGTTTAGAAAATAGGAAAATACAGACAAGTATAACAAAAAATAATAATAATATCCTTTCCCACTGTCCAAATGTTATCACCATTAACCCTGTAGAATGTAGACCTAAATGAACTGTTATAACCCAATCCTGAAACCTAGCCCTCCATACACGTCCCTAGCTCGGGGGTCTGCAGGCCTGTGTGCCTGCAGTGCTCCATCCTAGCTAGCAGGCCCACTGACAAATAGGTCCATTCATCCTCCCCTTCTCCTCTGTACATATATTTATAAATGGTAAGCACAATATATTCTCTGTCATTCCACACGGCTGGCCAATAAAGACATTGTTTAATAGAGAGGTGCCTCACATACCATGCATGATTTTAAAATGAATAGGATTTATCAAAATATATTAACACAATAGCCATATTATCATAACTTAATTCTTTCTTTAATGACTCTGAAAAAAACTCTTTAAGATTTTTACAATGTTTTCTGGTCATCCATACGGATTGCAACGATAAGCTTTGTGGCCGGAATGACTAAGACCTAGCTTCAAATTCCAGTTGCTAGCAGTTCATCTTGGCACGTAACTAAGTATCAGCATCCTCTACTGAAAAAGAGGACAAAAGAACCTCCCTGCTAAGATCACCATGAAATATGTGTACCCCTCACAGCAGGAGATCCAGGGACAGCAGTGTGGTGTCTACAGGAGAAGCTGTGACTGAGGACAAACATTCTGGCCTTCAGAGTTTTAAAAAAAAACACAAAAGTAGAACTTGAGTTTATATCCTAGACATGAACCTCCTTGCTGTATGTTCACTAGCAAGACACTTAACTTTTTTAAAATTATAACTGTATTTATTTATTTTTGGCTGTGCTGGGTCTCTGTGTGGGCTTTTCTCTAGTTGTGGCAAGCAGGAGCTACTCTCTAGTTGCAATGGGCGCCTCTTTAGTTACGGAGCATGGGCTTTAGAGTGCACAAGCTTCAGCAGTCACTGCTTCTGGGCTCTGAAGCACAAGCTCCATAGGGATGGAGCACGGGATTAGTTGCTCTGCAGCATGTGGGATCTTCCCAGATCAGGAATTGAACCCGTGTCTCCTTCACTGGCAGGCATATTCTTTACCACTGAGCCACCAGGAAAGTCCTTAATTGTTTTTACTTTCCTCGCTTGTAAAATAAGGATGCTATCTACTCCAGGGGTATTTCCAGAGGAGCCTGACAGAAGAGGCTTTATACAGTAGGGTGGCTATGAAAAGTAAACATCAGATGAGTGAACACATGTAAAATGTGGCAATAAGTTCAGGGAATGACAGAATAAGGGCTCAACAGACCTGCTGCTATGTGTATCCGAATCCAACACAGCTGAATGCAAGGAGCAGAGTAGGGGAGATGAGAGCATCTTACCCTCTTAAACATAATGTCTTTGAGAGCTTCTCAACACACCTGTAAGAATTTCTGGCACTCTAGAAACATGTATTTTAGCTAATAGTCCAAACAATGAACCTAAGAGAAATGTCTATATTTGTGGTTCCCAAACTGGGTACCAAGGCATCCCAACTAGGAAAATCCCAGAGGGAAACTGCAGGATTATTTAAAATTTTTGAAAAAAGGAACAAAACTCAAAATCCACTATCACCACTACAACCCTGAAGTAGCTTCCAGCTTTTAATTGCACTATGTTCCTTTGTATAATGTGCACTTCTGCCAAGTTATTTTCTTTTAGCAGGTGGTATGACAGAAAGCAAATCTTGAGGAAAAAATTCAGCAGGAAATGAGTTCTAGTATCAAATCTGAATTCAAAGTTAGATAAATCATGCAGTGTCCTACAGGTATTACATCAAATTTACATGAAACTGTGATTTTTTTTAATACAATGAAAGTATTTTTCTTTCAAATTACATGTAATTATTTTTTCAAACAGCCACTGAGTTGCTAGTGTAGTGCTCACTTGCTTTCACTCGTGTCCGACTCTTGACGACTCCATGAATTGTAGCCCACCAGGCTCCTCTGTCCATGGGATTCTCCAGGCAAGAATACTGGAGTGGGTTGCCATTTCCTTCTCCAGGGGATCTTCAAAACCCAGGGATCGAAACTGTGATTTCTTTTTAAAGAATACAATGAAAGTATTTTTCTTTCAAAGTACATGTAATTATTTTTTCAAACAGCCATGAGCTATTCAGACATAAATACTTGTTAAGTTGCTTGGACATGCATACTTCATATCAAACATACATACTTCATATTAGGTATTCCTTTTGGCCTCAGGCACCGTGAAGAATTGCTAAGACACCAAGGGCACTGCACACGGAGAAAGTGTGGAGACTTCTGGTCTAGGTTACATCCATGTTTTCTTCCCTCACACCTGACTACAGCCTTCTGGAAGTATTCTAAAATAAAAGAACCTCTATGAAGAATTTTAAACTTTCATCTTAAGCCATACAAGAAATTATTAAAAGAAGTGGGTGAGGATGACACAAGAAAAATATACATACATATTTTTTAACTAGATAAATAAAATTTTATCATAAAAATAAATTTCTGGGACTTTCCTAGCAGTTCAGTGGTTTAGACTCCTGTGCCTCTAATACAGGGAGTACAGGTTCCAACCCTGGTTGGGGAACTAAGATCCCACATGCCTCATGGCCAAAAGATAAATTATATTAAAAAAAAAAAAATAGACTTCTCTGAGTGTTCCATGCAAACAGTGTCAGATTACATGCATCACCCTAACCACCGTCATAAATAAACTTCACTTCAGGTAATTTCTTTTCACAATTAATTTCTAAAAATATCTTTCAGACTAAACACTGAACTTAGTTCAGTGAACCCAGAACTTAGTTTTGCAATAGAGTATTATTCAGAAAGGCCGATGGTCCTGGTATAACTGTTAACAGCACCTTTCACTCTCAAAAGTCTTTCATTTGGAAGACTGACTTTATGGTCGCCCTAACTTAAAGAACAAATACATGCTGAAGAAATTAAGATATGATTGTTTATTTGAAACTAAACAAGAAGGAAAATTATAAAACTGGATTTCAGTTTTTAAAAATCTCGATAGCAGACACTTAAAGACCAGGTTGTGACCATCTGACCCTAGAAACCTCCTTCCAATCCTGCAGTCCTGTGACTCTTAAGTCACCAGGGTAGACAGTGAACCAGCATTTCCAGAGGCCAGAGCTACTGGTGACTTAGGCTCTGCAATTTATACATTCCAGGCATGTTTTAATAAGTTGTTAGTAATAATAACTTGTAATGAGTCAAGTAGCAACTTGGCTTTACTTATTTAAAGAAAACACCCCCAAAAATGCAATTCAATTACTCTAAATTCTTACTTATCCAAAAGTTTTTCAAGACTGCTAAGTCACTTCAGTTGTATCTTGGCCAACCCCAGGGATTGTAGCCCACCAGGCAAGAATACTGGAGTGGGCTTCCATGTCCTCCTGCAGGGGATCTTCCTGACCCAGGGATTGAACCCATGTCTCTTATTGTCTCCGGCATTGGCATAGGTACACTAGTGCCACCTAGGAAGTGCTATTTATCCAAAGGTTTTTCGTATGTCATTTAAAAATATCTACAATTGGATCTTTTCACTAATTCTACCACTTTTTCTCCTTCTCACTCTCCAAGTTGCCTTTAACCAAATTCTAATTACTTTTTTTCATTCAAAAACACACTGCTTTTTCAGGAACACTTTATTTTCTTCTCAAGAAACTCACTAAGTAGAGAGTTTTCATGTTGTCTCCTGTTCTCTAAAATGAAAGACAAAGATACATTTTTCCTCCTGACAAAAGCTCTTATGCCTCAGGGTTTAAAAAAAAAAAAAAAAAACTCTTTTGACTTAATAAAATACAGACTCATAGAAAATAAGCAGAAGCATGTATGATTGTCCACAACATCCAGGCCAAAAATACTACAGATAATTTCTTCATTCCCTTTCTGTAGAACTGTGCTTCAAATGTGACAGGATTTCAAGACAGTTAATTCATTGGTTTTATCCTTGCTTTTCTCCACAACTTAGCATCTTCTACATTTAAGGCCTAAGATGAAGGTAAACGACAGGGGTATTTCTTTGAATGTTCTCAGCATATGAACATACAGATATGCACCTTCCTAAGCCCCAGCCTGGAAGTACCAACTCAGGAGCCTTAAGATTCAAACCCAGGAAGCCACATCTCTCACAAATCTCTTGGGGAATCCTCACATACACCAGGTTTGATGATTAAAAAAAAGTGCCTCCATGTGTGTGCACACACATGTGCCTCCATGCATAAAAGAAAGGTTTAGATTCAGTAAACAGCCCGCTTACTCTTTTCTCACAATTTTGAGCACAAATGTATATGTACTTTTAAAAAGCATAAAATAAGAAACAAATGTGGGGGAGACAGACTGCACAGGTTTTTAAGAAGTCTCATATTCAGTTCAGTCACTCAGTCGCGTCCGACTCTTTGCGACCCCATGAATCACAGCACGCCAGGCCTCCCTGTGCATCACCAACTCCCGGAGTTCACTCAAACTCATGTCCATCGAGTCGGTGATGCCATCCAGCCATCTCATTCTCTGTCGTCCCCTTCTCCTCCTGCCCCCAATCCCTCCCAGCATCAGAGTCTTTTCCAGTGAGTCAACTCTTCACATGAGGTGGCCAAAGTATTGGAGTTTCAGCTTTAGCATCAGTCCTTCCAATGAACACCCAGGATCGATCTCCTTTAGAATGGACTGGTTGGATCTCCTTGCAGTCCAAGGGACTCTCAAGAGTCATATTACTCAGCCATAAAAAGGAATGAAATTGTGCCATTTGCAGAGGTGTGCATGGACCTAGAGACTGTTGTACTGGGTGAAGCAAGTCAGACAGAGAAAAACAAATATCATGTATTAACGCATATATGAGGGCCTTCCTTTATAGTTCAGTCAGTAAAGAATCTGCCTGCAATGCAGGAGATCCGGGTTTGATTCCTGGGTTGGGAAGATACCCTGGAGAAGGAAATGGCAACCCACTCCAGTATTCTTTCCTGGAGAATCCCATGGACAGAGAAGCCTGGCAGGCTACAATCCATCAGGTCAAAAGAGTCGGACACGAAGTGGTGACTAAACCACCACCAATGCATTTGAATCTGGAAGAATGGTACACATGAACCTATTTGCAAAGCAGAAAGAGAAACAAAGATGTAGAGAACAAACATATGGACACTAAGTGAGGAAAAGGGGGCTGGGATGAACTGGGAGATTGGGATTGACATATACACACTGCTATATATAAAACAGACATATATACAATACTATACACAAAACTCTAATGAGAACCTACTGGACAGCACATGGAGCTCTACTCAATGTCCTATAGTGACCTAAAGGGGAAGGAAATCCAAGGAAGAGGGAATGTATGTATACATATGGCTGATTTGACTTTACTGTACAGCAGAAAACAACACAGCATTGTAAAACAACTATACTCCAATAAACATTTTTTAAAAAGAGAAGTTTCCCTGCACATGGACAGGAGGAGCTAGGGGAAAGAAAGTACAAAAGCACCTTGCCTATTATTTCAGGGAATTTTGTTTTTCCTTGTACACTGTAAATACTTTCCCCAAACTTACAGATTCTTACTTAGTAAAGAATTTCTATCATCAGCTCATTCCTATCTGCAGTTCCCTCCTTATTACAATCTGTGGTCCAGGTAGATAACCTGCTTGACAACACAGGAAAGTATTTTGCTCCATTAGCTATCTTTCTAGCACAGCCACTTAACAAACCTCGAAATCTAGATAAACTTGGTTTCCAATTTGCCCACCCAAGTAAGTGAGCAGCATTGCTACACGGTACCAACAGGTTCATCAATCTACTGAAGAGTGACAACCACCATTCTCATATGACCCTCAACACTGCCCGTCCAACTGTTTTCATTCCTCTGGCCAATTCACCCTACATCAACCCTTTCTAGTCTCTTCAAGCCTCCATCCCCTCTCCCTACTCCCTCTTCAATCTTCAGTCTAGCCTCCACCCCATTTGTCTCACAAAGGAAATGAATGCCCTTCCACCAGAACTCTGTCCACTTCCTGCTATGAAATGTGCAAAACCACCACACAGCAATATCCTCCTCTTCCCTCTCCTGACCATAAAATAAAGGAAGCACCTCTTCCTATCTCTGGAGACGATGCCCTCCTGTCTTCTTTACTCATAGGCCCACAGTGAAAAATAAAGGCTAGATCTGTGCACAATGAGTGGCATATCAAAACATTCAATAAATTGTACCTGTTTTCACTAACAAGGTTTCCAAGAGAGCACTGTACAGTGGGAGCTCCAAGGATAAAATAATCCCATATTCACACAGGAAGAAAGGATCAGATAAGCATGTACTTCAAACAAAATTCTCATAGCTACCCCCTTCCCCAAAACCTGCGAAATAACCCAAATATTTATCACCACAAGAAAACCCTACCTCAGAGCTTAATATGAGAAAGGTAAAAAGTGAAGGCACTGATATTTTGTTGCCTTTGCTGATTTTATAATTACACGGGTACTACTTTTAAATGCTGGGGTACAAGAGTGAAAACTAATCCTATACCTTCCTCTCCATACTTGCTATGCTATACTTGGTTACCAGTTTCTCTTCCGGGAAACTGTAATTTATGAAATTTAAATGACTTAGAGCATTTAAATCACATTCAAACTATATAATACACCCTGCAGTCAATACCTAAATCACAGCATGTACTGGACACCAACAGAGAACAGTACAGCACATGCATCCGTAAGATCCACACAGTAATCTTCCTTTTCGATGGAATCTTGACAATCTCAAAAAAGAAATAGAAAAGGCAAAAGAAACAAAGCTAAATAAATGTATACAGAGTGACTACAATATTCAACTCATTAAAGCGAGAAACACAAATCAGGCTCTTTGCTCATTGCTACTTAAATATTCCCAAAGCCCTCTCACTCAAAACTCTGGACAGCCTGAGGATTTCACCTGCACATCAGAGTAAGCTGGCTGGTTTGGGTTGGGCCTCTGTACTGGCTACTCATTCAAGGTAATTCCTCTGCACTGGCTGCTCATTCAAGATAATTTTTAAAAAATGAACAGAGCCTTGGTTATTGTTTCCATCAACCCACCTGGAACTCTCAATATCAGCTCATAGATACTTAAGCTTTTAAGTTACAAACCATGTCTTTAGAAAAATCAGAGGCACATTTTCCAAGCTACTAGGAGAGCTAGGAAGGCCATCCTTCAAGTTTCACTGGATACAGGGAAAACTACCTTCTTCTCTGTCCGCCACCCAGTCATTGTATGAAAGCAATTATATTCTTATACCCACAATACAGTAAGGACAAAAATCTCAGAACATAAAAATAATTCCTGGATTAAATAAATTTAACTTTAAGAAAGCATATTACACCATAAACTTCTATTTAGGAACTACCTAGAATAGTTTGCAGGGACACCACAGACCTCAGAAGGTGTTTTTAAATGCCAGTAAATCTCTTAAAATTGTGAGATGTGAAAGATTTCATGTAAGAATCCAAATTTCTGCCTTGTCATAAATAGTAGAAAGTCCTGAAACTCTGGTCTGCCTTGCCAGTGCAGGCTAACACTGAGTGGGACTGGCCCCATGGTCAGGGCATTGACTCTCTGGCTTGCCAAGGATCCAGCATTCCCTTCTGTCTCAAATCCAGGCAGTTTTACCAGTTTAAAGGACCTACCTTATCCTTGTAGGCACCAGGGTTTTGATCCCTTTTTAAGGCACTGTTGGGGGCCTGGGGTAACATAGAGGGTAGGGAATCTATGTGAGGCATTCAGCTGCTATTGATCCTTTTTTAAATTTTTATTGGAACACAGTTGCTTTACAATGTTCTATTCGTTTCTACTGTACAGCAAAGTGAATCAGCTATATGTATACATATATCCCATCTTTTTGGATTTCCTTCCCATTTAGGTCACCAGAGAGCACTGAGGAGAGCTCCCTACTCTATAGAGTAGTTTCTCATTAGTTATCTACTTTATACACGGTATTAATAATGTATATATGTCAATCCCAATCTCCCAATTCATCCTATTATCCTTCTTCCCCCCTTGGTATCCATACATTTGTTCTCTAAGTCTGTGTCTCTATCTCTGCTTTGTAAATAAAACCGTCTATACCAATTTTGTCAGCAGTTGTTGATTCTTCAGTAGAACAAACCTCAGATGATTTCCGAGGAAAGGTTTTGAGGGCATGGATGGGAAGGTTTAATCAACCATGTACTCAGGACCTAAGCAGAAACCACGAGGAGAAACAAAAATAAAGTTTATTCCCCAAGTCAATTTTGCCCAGAAAAACAACAATCTTGTTTTCCTCTTTGATAAAAGTGATGTTATAGAAAGGGAATCAGGCAGTTTATTTATTTGAGAAGACAATTTAATTCTCACTCTCTGGCTCTCTTGGTGGGCCAGAAATAATCCAACGATTGCTATCACAGTTTGTCAATTTTCCTCTGGGTGTTGCCTGTAACAACATGTTATCTTCAGAGATTCCCCCACCCAAGCGGTCCTGTTCTGAGGTCAGCACTGTCTGATTTAATGTTCTGCTTTTCTTAACATTGTGTGAGCTCTAACAACATGAGACATTACTTCAGAGATCACTGTTCTAGCCCCTGACTGTGCAAAAGAGAAAGCAGACAGACTTCCTCCCACAATCAAACTCAGATGAATTCTTCAACCAATCTGGAGGTGGGTTTGGGATAACACAGATCAACTTAATTCTCCAGAAACCAGTATCAAGAACACCAAAGCACCAGATCACCGAAATAACAAAAACAAGAACTTACAACTCAATATGCTGCTAGCTAATATATGTTCACACCAATGTCTTTTTGTAAATCATACATTTTCTAGGCTTATGCCACAGAAGAGAATCTTGTTAGAATCACAATCCTGGGAGTCTGATGGCCAAATATGCCCATCATTCAGTGGTAGAAACTTTCGCACTCAAGCTTTCTCAAATAGGATAGAACCCACTCAGGTTTCAAAGACACACACCTTGAAAGAGCCTGGGGTGTCCCTCATAGCTCAGTGGTAAAGAATCCGTCTGCCAATTCAGAAAACAGGGGTTTGATCCCTAGCCTGGGAGCAACTAAGCCCATGTGCCACAACTACTGAACCTGTGCTCTAGAGCCCATGGTCTGCAATAAGAGAAGCTGCTGCAATGAGAAGCCCATGCACTGCAACTAGAGAGCAGACCCCACTCACCTCAACTAGATAAAAGCCCGCATAGCAATGAAGATACAGCACAGCCAAAAATAAAAGTAATGAATTAAAAAAAAAAGAGTCTGTATTAGGTCTGGAGTGATCTATAACTAAGTCAGAAAATCCTTCCACAAATTAGGTACTTTCTTACTTCTCACCAGTCTTATGATTTCTTTGATGTAAATTTTAGGTGGCCTCGGTTATTAACTAAGTCAGAGTCATGAAAAATTCTAGAGCTGTATTATATAAGGTCCTGGACATAAGGAACCCCAACAGTGCAAACACTCAGCTATCCTCCAAAATAGGAAGTCAAAGCCCTGCAGACAGAGAGGCCAGGCTTCAAAGCAGTCATCTTCAGGATTCCAGACCACTGCTTAGAAAATCCCATCAGTACAAATTCTGACCATTCACTTCTTCAATTTCCCGGAGCTTCAACAGCTTTTCAGCTTTGAATTCCAGTGAGCTCGAAGGGACATCCTGAATACTGATCCTCTATGATCTACACCATCATCACTCACATTCTTCAATGGGCAGACTTTCACTCCCTAATCAGGCTTAATGGGAAACATAGCTTACCCAGCTCCCAGAGAAGAAGAGCTGTCTATTAATTGTTTTTCTATTTAAAGAATGCTATTGGTTCTTCCCATCCTGCTTAGGTTACAAATAGTCAAAGACCTCTCTTCCTTCATGCTACTGCCTTACAGCACGTCATATCTTCATCATCAGGCCCTTTATGTTTACAAAGATGCCAAATTTCTGTGCTAACTAAGTTGATTAAGGAACCATTCCTTCTCTTTGTAAATCAGAGAGCCTGTGCTATGTTTTCAATAATGCACATAAATGGTAAGGTCTTAGAACATTCGGGTAAGTTTCCTTGTTCGTGTTCAGTATTTTTTATTTAATGATCTCTGAAACTCAGAAAAAGAGGAGGAAAAACACTCCTATAAGGATAACCATATATGCTCCCAAAATTACACAGAAGGAAAAAATAAGTCACACAAAAGCCATGCCAGCAGCAAAATTTGAAAACAAAGAATGAAAATGCAGATCTGGAAGACAAATGCAATAAAGCTGTATGCTGTGTCAACACAGAAATAATACAACAAACTGGAAGAAGAGAGAATGAAAGAGGAAAATAAATAAAGCTTGCTGATTGCTGTACGGGAAATAGGTAAGATTTAAAGACTGTCATTAAAAACTGATAAACCAGATAATATAAGGTTAACTAAGAAACCAGTCGCTCAGTTGTGTTCGACTCTTTGCAACCCCATGAATCACAGCACGCCAGGCCTCCCTGTCCATCACCAACTCCTGGAGTTCACTCAAACTCATGTCCATTGAGTCGGTGATGCCATCCAGCCATCTCATTCTCTGTCGTCCCCTTCTCCTCCTGCCCCCAATACCTCCCAGCATCAGAGTCTTTTCCAGTGAGTCAGCTCTTCGCATGAGGTAGCCAAAGGATTGGAGTTTCAGCTTTAGCATCAGTCCTTCCAATGAACACCCAGGACTGATCTCCTTTAGGATGGACTGGTTGGATTTCCTTGCAGTCCTTTGATGGCAAAGTAATGTCTCTGCTTTTTAATGTGCTGTCTAGGTTGGGCATAACTTTCCTTCCAAGGAGTAAGCGTCTTTTAATTTCATGGCTGCAATCAGCATCTGCAATGATTCTGGAGCCCATGAAGTGATGGGACCAGATGCCATGATCTTAGTTTTCTGAATGTTGAGCTTTAAGCCAACTTTTTCACTCTCCCCTTTCACTTTTATTAAGGAGTGCACAAATAAGTAAATATTAATATGTTGTGGCTACAAAAGCCAGGTTTCTCACTTTCAGAGAAAGCAGTTATAAATAAGGGCGAAAGCTAGAATGAGCCCTGCAGGTTATAACTCTTAACTTCATCTGCTGAGGACCTAAAGCTAATGATGTCTCAGTGGCAATGCCTTTCTCCAACTAAAGAAACTAGAGCTTTTTAAAGAAATGGCTGATTTTATGGCTGGAGCAGGAAAAATTCAGGATCAGCCTGGAATATCTTATGCTGTCGAAAGTTAAAATGACTTAAAAAATGATTGGAATATGTCAAAAGGACACAGGACCTAAATTTAAGGGACTCCCAATGGCCACGTCTAGAACAATCTGAGCAACACCAACAAATGACAGTAGGAGATTATAACTCATAGGAAAATATCCACAAATCTGTACTGATACAAATAATTGAATAAATAATGAGGGGACAAGGAACAGCTCTTCCTCACTAAAGCAGAATTCCAACTAATAAATGAAGGATGGATGACTGAAATTCAAAAACCACTATTTGGCAAGCAACACAGCAATAATTATTTCAGACAGGGAATCAGTGGATGCTAAAATTAATGAGCAAAAATAACACAGCTTCAGAATAGCTACCCCTGTTAATCTCTAGTTTTAAACACTAAACAAATCATTCTGGTCAATTAACATTTAGTATATGCTGTCTATATATGTCTGTGTATGCACCCATGTGCATTGGGGTGTATGTGTCAGTGCTGGCAACTACTAGATTTTTAGGGCATGAACATCTTATCAATCTTCATAGTCCCTTTGTCTGGTCATGTGATCTCCATAGAACAGGAACATGATAAAACTTACAGGTGACATGTGCCTGTTACATCAAAGGCATTACCTAGAATTGCAGTGGAACTCAACAATATTTTAATCCTGAACGGCTCTCCTGTTGCCTCTTAATATTTTTAATAAAAGCTTTTCCTAAAAGAACTCTGAACTCCCCTCTACAAGACTCTGTATACTGTACAATAATAGAAGTATTAATAGCAAGGCAGACAGCACAGCCAAATAAGGTGTTCCAGTGAAGAATCCCCAAGTGTTCCACATATTCTTCAAATTTTTTCTTTCTGTTAATCAACTTGAGCTAAAACAAAAGAGCTCACTTTGTAGAAGTGACTCACATGTTCCACACATACTACCTACAACTTAATAGGTGTACAGTAAATATCTGTCAAATAAATAAAACCTGCATGGCCCTGATCATGTGTTTTCAGAACCAAGAGTCCCAAAGCGTACCACATGACTGTTCTAACAGGCTTATAACATAGGACTTTCAAAGTGCACTTCATAAAACCTTTCATTCTGAATCAAACTTAAAATCGTCGTGAATTCATTGTGCAATTGTTTGGTGGGTAACAACTCATTCACCACAATGAGATTAACATTTTTAAAACTGTTAATTAAACCCAAATGATAATTCTGAAATCAATTTCATACAGTTGCTCTCGGAAAGGAAAGAAACTAGCAGCAAATTAAGAAGTTTTTATTGAATACCACGTTTCTGAAGCCAAATTGAAACATTACTGAAACTGAAAACATTGGAATATTATCATCTCAGTGGTAGTTTCTCTATAAATTTGGCTCCCATCGCACTTAGTGCAGTTTATAATCCTTACTTGACAATCAGATTTGTTCTGTACTTGGTTGCTTTTTATCAGTTCTGTCCTTCGTGTCTAAAGGATGCTTCTTATTTGGGGTCAGATCTTGAGAGTGAACTAGGAAGTACAGTAACACTGCAGTCAATGACCCTTTAAAATTCTGGTCCAACCAAACACTCTACAAAAGGAAAAGCTCACGGCTTCCTGAAGATGGCCCCCTTCCTCCGGCCTCACACCTGCTGGCCCTTGTTTATGTATCAGGAGGTTTTCCAGAGGCCTCAGTCTGACTTACCCAGTGCTGCATCCTTCCTGGGGAAGATGGTTAAAAGGGTTCATCAGGATCTGCAGCTGGCTTTCTTTATTTGTAAATCAACAGTGTGTATTTTCTTTTGTTTTTAACCAAGCCTGTGTCCTCACCAAGCCAGTAGCCTATATAAGCCAAATGATTTGGTAATACTTGAAATGGGTATTCACGCTTTTCTAAGAAAAATTGCAAGATTCTAATTGCCAGCTATTCCACATGCCCAAATGAAAACTGACACTCATTTTATCAGCACCTTAGTCTCTTTTTACCTAGTATGCATTCTTCTAGAAAGGACAGCTGAGTTTTAAAAGATTCTTCTACCTTTCCTTATAAAGAACATTTTCAGAACTCTCAGGCATTATCTAAAAGGGAAAAAAGACATTAAATTGGAAGCCTATCAAATGTTCAATTTAAAATAAGGACAAGTTCAGTGAGAAAATAGTTCCACCTCTCAACTTCCTTAAGAACACTTTCCATAATTGCACAACAATCTCAGCCTTCTTTAAGTTCCTGTAGCTCTTACAGACTGCACCATACCATCTGTAACTTACTCTTACAATATCTATCTAAATCATTATCTGCTTCTAATCATTGCTTTAAAATGAATCTCTTGCTAATCTAACAACATTATACATTTTTCAAAGCTAGGAAACAAACATCTACTCTCCTACTCAAGGTTATGGCTGGCATCCTATTGGGCAGTACTAGGGACAGAATTCCTGTTGACTCTGTTTTCATGAATATTATTAGAGAGGCAATGAAATAATCTTGCAAAAAATTGTGACAAGGGGAACAAAAAACAGAACAATTACTAATATCTCAGTTATTTTCTTTTTTCCACCAACCCATGAATATTGCTTCTTTTTTAAAACAAAACAAATCCAAATTCAGTTCAGTCGCTCAGTCATGTCTGAATCTTTGTGACCCCATGAACGGCAGCAGGACTCCCTGTCAATCACCAACTCCTAGAGTCCACCCAAACCCATGTCCATTGAGTCACTGATGCCATCCAACCATCTCAACCTCTGTCATCCCCTTCTCCGCCTGCCCTCTATCTTTCCCAGCATCAGGGTCTTTTCAAATGAGTCAGCTCTTCGCATCAGGTGGCCAAAGTATTGGAGTTTCAGCTTCAACATCAGTCCTACCAATGAACACCCACGACTGATCTCCTTTAGAATGGACTGGTTGGATCTCCTTGCAGTCCAAGGGACTCTCAAGAGTCTTCTCCAACACCACAATTCAAAAGCATCAATTCTTCGGCGATCAGCTTTCTTCACAGTCCAACTCTCACATCCATACATGAACACTGGAAAAACCAGAGCCTTGACTAGATGGACCTTTGTTGACAAAGTAATGTCTCTGCTTTTCAATATGCTGTCTAGGTTGGTCATAACTTTCCTTCCAAGGAGCAAGCGTCTTTTAATTTCATGGCTGGAATCAGCATCTGCAGTGATTTTGGAGCCCAGAAAAAGAAAGTCAGCCACTGTTTCCACTGTTTCCCCATCTATTTGCCATGAAGTGATGGGACCGGATGCCATGATCTTAGTTTTCTGAATGTTGAGCTTTAAGCCAACTTTTCACTCTCCTCTTTCACTTTCATCAAGAGGCTCTTTAGTTCTTCGCTTTCTGCCATAAGAGTGGTGTCACCTGCATATCTGAGGTTACTGATATTTCTCCCAGAAATCTTGATTTTAGCTTGTACTTCCTCCAACCCAGCGTTTCTCATGATGTACTCTAAATATAAGTTAAATAAGCAGGGTGACAATATACAGCCTTGACGGACTCCTTTTCCTATTTGGAAACAGTCTGTTGTTCCATGTCTAGTTCTAACTGTTGCTTCCTGACCTGCATATAGGTTTCTCAAGAGGCAGGTCAGGTGGTCTGGTATTCCCATCTCTTTCAGAATTTTCCAGTTTCTTGTGATCCACACAGTCCAAGGCTTTGGCATAGTCAATAAAGCAGAAATAGATGTTTTTCTGGAACTCTCTTGCTTTTTTGATGATCTAGCAGATGTTAGCAATTTGATCTCTGGTTCCTCTGCCTTTTCTAAAACCAGCCTGAACATTTGGAAGTTCATGGTTCACATATTGCTGAAGCCTGGCTTGGAGAATTTTAAGCATTACTTTAGTAGCGTGTGACATGAGTGCACTTGCATGGTAGTTTGAACATTCTTTGGCATTGCCTTTCTTTGGGATTGGAACGAAAACTGACCTTTTCCAGTCCTGTGGTCACTGCTGAGCTTTTCAAGTTTGCTGGCATATTGAGTGCAGCACTTTCACAGCATCATCTTTCAGGATTTGAAATAGTTCAACTGGAATTCCATCCCCTCCACTAGCTTTGTTCATAGTTATGCTTCGTAAGGTCCACTTGACTTCACATTCCAGGATGTCTGGCTCTAGGTGAGTGATCATACCATCATGATTATCTGGGTTGTGAAAATCTTTTTTGTACAGTTCTTCTATGTATTCTTGTCACCTCTTCTTAATATCTTCTGCTTCTGTTAGGTTCCTACCATGTCTGTCCTTTATTGAGCCCATCTTTGCATGTTCCCTTGGTATCTCTAATTTTCTTGAAAAGATCTCTAGTCTTTCCTATTCTATTGTTTGTTTCTAATTTCTTCTAATTCCTAATCTCAATTAGGAAGTTCAAATGGAACAAGATCTGCTTAGGTGCTGAGAAAAATTTAGTGTCAGTAGGAACAAGGGATGAATAAACCCCAAAAAATGCTAAGATTCCAGATCTTTTAAAATACTAATCTCTTGTCTGGTTCATAGCTAATTAATTCAACACAAATGTGAAAAAGGGTGAATGATAAGGGAAAGAGGATTTTCCTAATTCCACTCTATAATTGAGCATCCCACTTACAAAGTATTAGATTAAAATGGATGAAAAAAATTGGTAATTTCAAAGCACTTAAACCAAGATCATTTTCCAGCTGATAAAAGTCAAGACTGTAATAACAAAAGAGCACATCTATTAACAAGATGACAAAGCCAAAAATATTGAACTAATTTCCTTGCTAAAAAGCATTACTGAAATATTTCTGATACTCTTTTTTATAGCATGCGATCTTACAAAAATCTTCCCTGACATGAAGTTCCTGTTTTTATAGACTGACCATGAGCTTCAATTTAATCTACCCCAGTTGCTTTTGGAAGTAGAAATTATTCTAACAAGAAATTACATGAAGTAAAGAAAGTATTCTGAAGGCAGAATGAAGAGATGTGTTATACAAAAATCATCTATCTAGACAGCATATTCAAAAGTAGAGACATTACTTTGCCAACAAAGGTCTGTCTAGTCAAAGTTATGGTTTTTCTGGTAGTCGTGTATGAATGTGAGAGTCAGACCATAAAGTTGAGCGCCAAAGAATTAATGCTTTTGAACTGTGGTGCTGGAGAAGGCTCTTGAGAGTCCCTTGGACAGCAAGGAGATCCAGCCAGTCAATCCTAAAGGAAATCAGTCCTGAGTATTCATTGGAAGGACTGATAATGAAAATGAAGCTTCAATACTTTGGCCTCTTGAAGTGAAGAACTGACTCATTGGAAAAGACCTTGATGCTGGGAAGATTGAAGGCAGAGGAGAAAGGGACAACAGAGGATGAGATGGTTGGATGGCATCACCAACTCGATGAACATGAGTTTGAGCAAGGTCCAGGACTTGGTGATGGACAGGGAAGCCTGGCATGCTGCAGTCTATGGGGTCACAAAGAGTAAGACATGACTGAGCAACTGAATCGAGTTAAAAAGTTTGTCAAGAAAATACACTGGTCATAGCAAACACCCTTTTCCAACAACAGAAGAGACAACTCTACACGTGGACATCACCAAATGGTCAAAATCAGATTGATTATATTCTTTGCAGCAGAAGATGGAAAAGCTCTGTAAAGTCAGCAAAAAACAAGACCTGCAGCTGACTGTGGCTTAGATCATCAGCTCCTTATTGCAAAATTCAGACTTAAATTGAAGAAAGCAGGGAAAACCACTAGGCCATTCAGGTATGATCTAAATCAAATCCCTTTATTATACACTGGAGGTGATGAGTAGACTCAAGGGATTAGATTTGGTAGACAGAGTATCTGAAGAACTATGGCCAGAGGTTCATAACATTGCGTAGGAGGCAGTGACCAAAACCATCCAATGAAAAAGAATTGCAAGAAGACAAAGTGGTTGCCTGAGGAGGGTTGACAAACAGCTGAGGAAAGAAGAGAAGCGAAAAGCAAAGGAGAAAAGAAAAGATATACCCAACTGAATGCAGAGTTCCAGAGAACAGCAAGGATAAGAAAGCTTCTTAAGTGAACTTTGGAAAGATTGAGGGCAGGAGAAGAAGGGGGTGACAGAGGATGAGATGGTTGGATGGCATCACTGACTCAATGGACATGAGTTTGAGCAAACTCTGGGAGATGGTGAAAGACAGGGAAGATTGGCATGCTGGAGTCCATGGGGCTGCAGAGAGTCTGACATGACTTAAGGACTAAACAAACAAAACAAATCCCTGAACCAGAATTATTAAATGGCTGACCCTCAAAATCCCTTCAACAGGAATAATGTTAAGTCCCTATTCCATGTTACTATTAAAAAAAAAAAAAAAAAAGCTTGTTTTTCACAGTACATAAGCGATCAAGTAGAAATACATACTTTAGTATCATTCTATTTTATTATAGTATTCATTTTTAAAACCACCCTTGGGACTTCCCTGGTGGTCCAGTGGCTAAGACTCCATGCTTCCAGTGCAAAGGGCCCAGGTTCAGGTCAGGGAACAAGATTCCCTATGCATCAACTAAAGAGCTCCTATGATGCAACTAAAGATCCTCCATACTGCAAGGAAGATCAAAGATCCCACCTGCTGCAACTAAGACCTGATGTGGCCAAATAAAATTTTTTTTAAATAAAATCATCCTTAAGCTTCCCTTGTAGCTCAGTCAGTAAAATAATCTGCCTGCAATGCAGGAAACCCAGGTTCAATTCCTGGGTCAGGAAGATCCCCTGGAGAAGGAAATGGCAACCCACTCCAGTATTCTTGCCTGGAGAATCCCATGGACAGACGAGCCTGGCAGGTTACTGTCCATGGGGTCTTAAAGAATCAGACATGACTTAGGGATTAAACCACCACCACCATCCTTAATGGGCTTTCCTGGTGGCTCAGATGGTAAAGAATCCATCTACAATGTGGGAGACCTGGGTTCTATCCCTGGGATGGGAAGATCTCCTGGAGAAGGGCATGGCAACCCACTCCAGTATTCTTGCCTGGAGAATCCCCATGGACAGAGGAGCCTGGCGGGCTACAGTCCATAGGGTTTCAAAGATTCAGACACAACTGAGAGACTGAGCACAGCACAGCAGCCACCCTTACTAGTCATTATGAAGATAAAATACTCTCGGGTAAGAAGGTAAACAAAGCAAACTTTGGGAGATAAGCAGGTGAGATTTACAAGGCTGAAATTTCCTGTGGCCCATGTGGCTTGACTCTGGTAAATGATTAAGAGGACAAGAGCTTTCAATTCACACCTACTGTCCTTTCACAAAACTGAAACGAGATAGAAAACAGCAGCATCCTGGCAGGCCAGCAGCCACTCAGCTGATGCAAGATGTTTTTCCGGCCTAAGCAGCAACCCCAGAGCCCCCACTCACACCACCCTGGCCCTCTGACCCCTGAAAAACTGTGTAGCAAACTCTCTTTCCAGTTTACACTTGAGCAGAAAGAGGAGCTCATAAATCCAGGGAACTTCCTCCTTAAATCAGGGTGGCTTCTTTGTCAGATGCTCGTTTTTACTGGCTTTCTTCTTCTTCACAAAACAATGAGGGGTGGGGGTGGGGAGGAGATGAAAACACACTCACTGTACCAGTGATTTCCAACAGACAACAGCAAGAGCGAGCAGGAAGCAAGCACAAATATAGCACCAAACCTCCCTGGGCACCTGCAGGAGCACTACAAGAAAGCAGCACAGCAGGCTCTAGAAACAGCAGCATTATCTGAACCAACTGGCAAGCAAGATGGAAGGCATAAAAGTAATGTAACGCACTGAAGATAGTTTTTTTCCCCACTTCTGGACACAGTCAGATATTACTTGGCCAGCTACATAACACATTTGTCTTTGCATCCCCACCCATCAGTAAATTTTTTTAATCTCATGTTCTGTTCACACACTGGTCCATCAACAACTTGATTGGAGCCTGATGACTTTCCTTTTGGTTATTTTCAAGCCTAGAAACCGTCTCCTGAAGATAGTTTTCTCCAATGGGGAGGGCAAGGCCGAATGGGATTCCCAAGTGTAGGCTGTGGCTCGTCACCAAAGCACGGAATCAACAGGTTTTCTAAGTTTTACACACAATCTGGACCACAGAAGCTGAAGAGACGCATCTGTGGCCTGTGCATGTAACAGAGCCCTTACACTCTTGGCTCAAAAACAAGTTGGCCCAGAGGCCAAAGACTTTCAGGAAAGTTTATGTTCGAGTACATCATAAACTGTGGCAGTAAAGTCCTCACAGAATCGGCCTGAACAGGGTGGTAGTAAGTTTTTAATTTTCAAAGAAAAAGAGTGAACATAAACACCATGGACCTGCATTTTATCTTCCCTCATCCTTCCAACCCCAAACCCCCTCCTTGCCCCTCATTTAACTCATTCCCTACTGATGCTTTAATTCCTTCACACCCATTCCTCCCCCTTTCCTCTTTTGGTAAGTTTCCTCATCACCTCTACTGTGGCAAAATTAACACTAAAACATTTTTGTACAAGTTTTATATCGCTTCCACTAACAGGCAAAACTAGAGATAGCATCTGGTGTTCTAAATTAGGGAGATTTAAAAGGGTCTACTGTACACTTTCCTCGCTCATCCATAAGTAGAAACAAGATGCTGATTCAAAAATCTATCCTATTCAATATTGTGGTTTATCACTAAAATATAGGTAATGTTTTTATATCCCCTAGTGGCAAAACTTTCAAATCATATGACTACAACTCTCCGCACATTTTGATTGGCAAAATGTATTATTAAAATTGTCAACCACTTAAAAAATAAATAAATTTTAAAAAAAGAAAAAAAAACTGTCAATCATGAAAAACTTTTCTGACAATGGAATCTTTAGCAGTTATCTTCACAATGTCATCTCCTAAGCTTAAGATGCAAACTGCATTTTTTAAAAAACTTGTTCAAGTTTAAAATATTCACTGTAATCCATGAAAAAACCTAGCACAGAGGCCTAAGAAGTCAGTCTCCTCTTCCCACACTCACCTCCTAAAAGGAGGCAATGGTGGACACACAATAAGCACAGAGGACCTGCAGCTCTCCTGTTTGCTCTGGAGTCAACTGTTGTGCTCTACTTGGTCCTTCTTCCATGCTGTTCTTTCTCTTAAATGTCACATCCCCTACTGGTACAGGCAGCAGGGGAGGGCTTCCTCCACTGTGGTGCAAGCCATTTCTACAGCTGGCTCCTCCCTACTAGGGGAAGGCTGAAAAGCAGACTCAATTAGAGTGCATTTAGAAGGCACGAGGATGAGGATAAGGACAAGAAAGCTGGGCTCCCAGAACTGCCAAATAAGGCAGGCTAACTGCAGGTGTAGTATTTCTGGCCTCTGGGGATGCTGCTTTCTTTTTCTTTTCCTATTTTGACACCAGGATTATTTTGCTGCTGTTGCTCACTTCCCTCCTATTCTTCCCCACTACAAGGAAAACACCAGCTATTCCTCCTCCCCAATCTCTAAGAGTTTCTTTTGGTTAGAGAGCTCATCTCATGGTTTTAGCCTGTGAGCTAGTATCAAGCAACTCTTTACTGGGGGGGAGAAGGGCACCCCCCAGATTCTACCATTCACCATCCTACGCGTTCTCCACAGTCTTCATCGCAGTGCCTGGCCACTCCACTCCCTGCCCTGTGGACTCTGAGCTCACACACTGTTTGGAGTTTGACCAGTGGCCTTGCCTTTTCATTTCTCGTTTTCTCTTCATGGGAAGGAATATCCTGAGAGGGTTCTCTGACCCTGGCTACCAACTGTTTTCCAGAAATGCCTCAGTATTTCTTGCCCTGTAAGGATTCGTTTCCTATTTCCTAGGGGTTTATTCCTTTTGTGTCATTTCAACAGGAAGAGAGAAAACCCATATAAGTTGTACATACATCCACCCTGTAAAGAGTTCCAAATATCCACAATCCTCCACCTCACTTTCCAACTGACACCAAAACCATGTGGGAATATCCTGCAGACTGTTTCAGTTCAGTTCAGTCGCTCAGTCATGTCCAGCTTTTTGCGACCGCATGGACTTTAGCATGCCAGGTTTCCCTTACTCAAACTTGTGTCCATCAACTCGGTGATGCCATCCAACCATCTCATCCTCTGTCATCCCCTTCTCCTCCTGCTTTCAACCTTTCCCAGCATCAGGGTCTTTTCCAGTGAGTCAGTTCATCACATCAAGTGGCCAAAGTATTGGAGTTTCAGCTTCAGCATCAGTCCTCCCAATGAATATTCAGGACTGATTTCCTTTAGGATGGACTGGTTTGATTTCCTTGCAGTTCAAGGGATTCTCAATGGTTTTCTCCAGCATCACAGTTCATAAGCATCAACTCCTTGGCACTCAGTTTTCTTTATAGTCCAGCTCTCATATCTGTACATGATTACTGAAAAGCCATAGCTTTGACTAGATGGACCTTTGCTGACAAAGTAGTGTCTCTGCTTCTTAATATGCTGCCTAGGTTGGTCATAGCTTTTCTTCCAAGGAGCAAGCGTCTTTTAATTTCATGGCTGCAGTCACCATCTGCAGTGATTTTGGAGCCCCAAAATAAAGTCTGTCACTGTTTCCATTGTTTCCCCATCTATTTGTCATGAAGTGATGGGATCTGATGCCATGATTTTTCTTTCTCCACTATCCTCTTTCATCAAGAGGCTGTTTAGTTCTTCTTCACTTTCTGCCATAAGGGTGGTGTCATCTGCATTATCTGAGGTTATTGATATTTCTCCCAGAAATCTTGATTCCAGCTTGTGCTTCATCTAGCCCAGCGTTTCTCATGATGTACTCTGCATATAAGTTAAATAAGCAGGGTGACAATATACAGCCTTGACGTATTCCTTTCCTGACTTGGAACCAGTCTGTTGTTCCAAGTCCAGTTCTAACCGTTGCTTCCTGACCTGCATACAGATTTCTCAGGAGGCAGGTCAGGTGGTCTGGTATTCACATCTCTTTCAGAATTTTCCAGAGTTTCTTGTTATCCACACAGTCAAAGGCTTTGGCATAGTCAATAAAGCAGAAGTAGATATTTTTCTGGAACTCTCTTGCTTTTTCAATGATCCAACGGATGTTGACAATTTGATCTCTGGTTCCTCTGCCTTTTCTAAATCCAGCTTGAACATTTGGAAGTTCAAAGTTCATGTACTGTCGAAGCCTGGCTTGGAGAATTTTGACCGTTACTTTGCTAGCATGTGAGATGAGTGCAATTATTCGGTAGTTTGAACATTCTTTGGTATTGCCTTTCTTTGGATTGGAATGAAAACTGCTCTTTTCCAGTCCTGTGACCACTGCTGAGTTTTCCAAATTTGCTGACATATTGAGTGCAGCACTTTCACAGCATCATCTTTCAGGATTTGAAATAGCTCAACTGGAATTCCATCACCTCCACTAGCTTTGTTCATAGTGACGCTTCCTAAGGCCCACTTGACTTCGCATTCCAGGATGTCTGGCTCTAAGTGAGTGATCACACCGTTGTGGCTATCTGGGTCATGAAGATCTTTTTTGTACAGTTCTTCTGTGTAATCTTGCCACCTCTTCCTAATATCTTCTGCTTCTGTTAGGTCCATACCATTTCTGTCCTATATTGTGCCCATCTTTGCATGAAAATTTTCCTTGATATCTCTAATTTTCTTAGAGATCTCTAGTCTTTCCCATTCTATTGTTTTTCCTCTATTTCTTTGCACTGATAACTGAGGAAGGCATTCTCATCTCTCTGTGCTATTCTTTGGAACTCTGCATTCAAATGGATGCAGAGTTCCATTTTCTCCTTTTAGAAGGCGGCAAAAATCTTTCCTTTTCTCCTTTGCCTTTCACTTCTATTCTTTTCTCTACTATTTGTAAGGCCTCCTCAGACAACCATTCTACCTTTCCGCATTTCTTTCTCTTGGGGATCGTCTTGATCCCTGCCTCTTATACAAGGTCACGAACCTCCATCCATAGTTTTTCAGGCACTCTATCAGATCTAATCCCTTGAATCTATTTGTCACTTCCACTGTATAATCATAAGGGATTTGATTTAGGTCATACCTGAATGGTCTAGGGGTTTTCCCTACTCTCTTCAATTTAAGTCTGAATTCAGCAATAAGGAGTTCATGATCTGAGCCACAGTCAGCTCCTGGTCTTGTTTTTGCTAACTGTATAGAGCTTCTCCATCTTTGGCTGCAAAGAATATAATCAATCTGATTTCAGTATTGACCATCTGGTGATGTCCATATGTAGAGTCGTCTCTTGTGCTGTTGGAAGAGGGTATTTGCTATGACCAGTGCGTTTACTTGGCAAAACTCTATTAGCCTTTGCCCTGCTTCATTTTGTACTCCAAGGCCAAATTTGCCTGTTACTCCAGGTGTTACCTGACTTCCTACTTTTGCATTCCAGTCCCCTATAATGAAAAGGACATCTATTTTGGGTGTTAGTTCTAGAAGGTTTTGTAGATCTTCATAGAATCGTTTGACTTCAGCTTCTTCAGTATTATCAGTCAGGGCATAGACTTGGATTACCATGATATTGAATGGTTTGCCTTGGAAATGAACAAAGCTCATTCTGTCGTTTTTGAGACTACATCCAAGTATTGCATTTCGGACTCTTTTGTTGACTATGATGGCTACTCCATTTCTCCTAAGGGATTCCTGCCCACAGTAGTAGATATAATGGTCATCTGAGTTAAAGTCACCCATTCCAGTCCATTTTAGTTCACTGATTCCTAGAATGGTGATGTTTACCTCTCACCACCTCCTATTTGACCACTTCCAATTTACCTTGATTCATGGACCTAACATTCCAGGTTCCTATGCAATATTGTTCTTTACAGCATTGGACTTTACTTCCATCACTAGTCACATCCACAACTGGGTATTGGTTTTATTTTGGCTCTGTAAATACACTCACCCTCTGCAGTGTTCCTAATATCCACAATTCTTCACCTCACTTTCCAACTGACACCAAAACCATGTGTGAATCTGCAGGATCTTCAGAGGGTGAGTGGATCAAGGTAAATTGGAAGTGGTCAAATAGGAGGTGGTGAGAGGTAAACATCACCATTCTAGGAATCAGTGAACTAAAATGGACTGGAATGGGTGACTTTAACTCAGATGACCATGACTTTAACTCAGATGACCATTATACCTCAGATATGCAGATGACACTACCCTTATGGCAGAAAGTGAAGAGGAACTCAAAAGCCTCTTGATGAAAGTGAAAGAGGAGAGTGAAAAGGTTGGCTTGAAGCTCAACATTCAGAAAACTAAGATCATGGCATCTGGTCCCATCACTTCATGGGAAATAGATGGGAAAACAGTGGAAACAGTGTCAGACTTTGTTTTTTTGGGCTCCAAAATCACTGCAGATGCTGATTGCAGCCATGAAATTAAAAGACGCTTGCTCCTTGGAAGGAAAGTTATGACCAACCTTGATAGTATATTAAAAAGCAGAGACATTACTTTGCCAACCAAGGTCCGTCTAGTCAAGGCAATGGTTTTTCCCGTGGTCATGTATGGATGTGAGAGTTGGACCGTGAAGAAAGCTGATCGCCGAAGAATCGATGCTTTTGAACTGTGGTGTTGGAGAAGACTCTTGAGAGTCCCTTATACTGCAAGGAGATCCAACCAGTCCATTCTAAAGGAGATCAATCCTGGATGTTCATTGGAGGGACTGATGCTAAAGCTGAAACTCCAATACTTTGGCCACCTCATGCGACGAGTTGACTCACTGGAAAAGACTCTGATGCTGGGAAAGGTTGAGGGCGGGAGGAGAAGGGGACGACGGAGAATGAGATGGCTGGATGGCATCACCGACTCTGTGGACATGAGTTTGAGTGTACTCCGGGAGTTGGTGATGGACAGGGAGGCCTGGCGTGCTGTGATTCATGGGGTCGCGGAGAGTCGGACACGACTGAGCGACTGAACTGAACTGAACTGAACTGTGATTAAAAATACATATGTACATATGTATATCTATATATATATGTGTATATTGTGTATACACACACACATATATAAATGCATTTTGGATCCAAGTAGATATACAGTGAGCAAATTCTTTGAGTGTTATCTCAGCATTCCTCATTTTTCTTGGATGACCAGCGTATATCTTTGAAAAACAGCACTTTTGATTGAGCAAGTGTTGCTGGTGTGACCAAGGCTTCAGTGGCAATAATACAACTAGATTTAAGCAGCTAAAAAGCTGACTTGCTAGCTCTATGGGATCCACCAATAGCCTGACCTTTCTCTTGCCCTCAAATGTCTAATAATAAGACGCTACTTGCTACTACCACCCACAGGCAAGCTCTTTTATAAAGGCCTCATAGACGTAGACTGCTTTGTCTTAGAAGTGTAAAATTTACTTTAACATCTATAAATCACGAACCCAGCAAGGTCCAGCAAAGGGGCAATTCATTCCACAGTACTAACGTGAAACACTTTTACAGACATGTAAAAAATAAATTTCTAAAAGAAGTGATTCACCTAAAAGTGTTTTTATTGTGTTTCAAAAACACAAAGAATTTAAAGCATTCCTCATGAACCCAGACCTGAACTTGCGTGCGTGATCCGTTGCTTCAGTCGTGCCCAACTCTTTGCAACCCTATGCACCATAGCCTACCAGGCTCCTCTGTCCACAGAATTTTCCAGGCAAGAATACTGGATAGGTTGCTGTGCCCTCCTCCAGGGGATCTTCCTTACTCTGGGATCGAACCCAGGTCTCCTGCATTGCATGTGTATTCTTTACCACTAAGCCACCAGGAAAGCCTGAACCCAGATCCATCTCTTTTCAAACCTTAACCTACATTTTCTTCAGATTTTTCTCAGGTATGTTTTAAAGTTGTTGTTTTTTTAATAGTCATAGCATGACTGATCAAGAATTAGGGAGAGAAACCACTAGAAAAGGATTCCATTTTTATATAAGCCAGAATCTGAAATATAAACTATTATTCTGAGCTTACTTCCTAATATTCTTAGCTCTCACCATCATCATCAATAGATAATGTAAACTACCTTTATTTGAAGACATTCAACTCAATGACATACTTAAAAATCAGTGTTAGATTTAGATGAAATTAAAGCTATCTTTTCACCTAACTTCCCTACCTATGTTCATGAAAAAAAATTATGTTCTTTAATATCTATAATTAATGAAAATGGCAGTACTTTAACTTTTGGAATGAAGTTTCCCTTTAAATGTAAAAGAAAACAAATTCTTAAGGATATTTTGAACAAGGAAATCAGAACTCTTATGACCACAAAGTCCCTCAGGGACAAGTTTTCTTTGCTTTTAGAAAATTAGATTTATGCAAACGTTATCAGAGGCTGATACATTTATGGTCTGACATCATCACTGACATTAAAACTACCTAACATGGTATACAAAGAGCACAGAGCAAGGACCCAATAAATACTTGGGTTTATTTGTTTTCCAGATTATACAGAAGAACCACTCAACAGCCTATTAAAGCAAATACAACTTGACTTTAATTACCTCACACTGAAGAAAAATCAATACCTTAAGCAGTTTATTGATAACTCATTCCTGTTATTATATTTTGATAGAATATCTGTAAACCCTCAAACAACAGGATTACATAAATAACTAAGCCTACCAATACTGGGAATGGTAAGATAGCTTTTTCATTCACAACATGAGAAAGACACACGAAAACAAAACAATCCCCAAAAAGATTTATTCCCTCCCCTTCCAAAGAAACTTACAGAATTCATTAGCCACCCCCAGCGCCTCTTCAACCCTTGCAGAAAATAAAACCTGAACATCAAGACTTGTAACTCATAAGGATGTTCCTAAGACTAACTCAAAGAAACATTAACTTATTTTCAAGCTCGACATCTTAATTCCAAAAGCCAAAAAAATTAAGTTAATAGTAAGGGCTGAGAAAAGATAAAAGTGTTTAACCTTCAGGAGAAAAATCCTATTAATTAGAAACTGCCCTTTCTCCAAAGTAGTCTCAGCTAATTGAGGTCTTATTGTATTTGTTGTTCAGTCGCAAAGTCGTGTCCAACTCTTTGTCACCCCATGAACAGCAACATGTCAGGCTCCCCTGTCCTTCATTATCTCCCAGAGTCTGCTCAAATTCATGTCCACTGAGTCAGTGATGCCATCTAACCGTCTCACCCTCTGCTGCCCCTTCTCCTTTTGCCTTCAGTCTTTCCCAGCATCAGGGTCTTTTCCCATGAGCTGGCTCTTCGCATCAGGTGGCCAAAGTACTGGAGCTTCAGCATCAGCCCTTCCAGTGAATATTCAGGGACTCTAGTATTATTCTAGGATTACTGTATAGGGCTGTTCATAATAACCTGAAATGTTGACTTGAGTTAGAACACTCAGACCCCAGTGCCCACCTCTCTATTACTCAGCCTCAGCTATATAAAGCAAGCATCAAATATTGTTAAGAACATAAAAAAATTCTCCTAAAATAAGGGTGGTGGGAAACTTGAGACTTGTGACACACATGAGTATGCAGGATGGCAGGGAACATCCTATAAATTAGATTAATTTTATAGCAATTAGCTGATTCCAGGAGGGGAGCAAATACCAAACAGCTGGAAGGTGATCACACAGACCTTCCACAGGCCAAGCAGGACAGCAATACACTTGAGTTGGGCTCCTGGTAACCACTGAACCAGCATGATCCATTGCTACCCACTGAGGTCTCAAGATACCCATGCCTTTTCGATGAAATCAACCAATTATTCCTAAACACAATCCATTCCCACCTTTCAGTACTCTTCAAAAACTGCATGTTCCTCCCACGTCCCTGCACAGACTGGGGTGTAGTTTAACAAACAGGTACGTTTTTAAAGCTTTCTCTTGGCAGTGAATTCACTAAGCTTCCTCTCAAACTGTTCTTTCCCTGTAAAATGGAGGGGAGGGGTACTCTTGCTTAAGAGGCAAATGCAAAAAAAAAAAAAAAAAAAGAGGCAAATACAGCTTCCCACCCCCGCCCCACCGGAGAACAATATCCTTATTCAGAGTCACTGGATTTCCCCTTCATGGAATACTCTTACCACACTTAGGGTTAAATATACCTGTTTTTTTTTTTTTTTACATTTATAACGTTATTGTATGGAGGAAGTATTTTCAGTTTTCAAAAAACCATCAGATAAATTTTCAAAACACACAAATCGCTTTTCAGTTGAAAACAGCCCATTTCAGAGTATTTTAAACTCTAGAATAATTTTACTTTAAAAATAAAAATAACCAACAGCAAACATCAAATACCTATTCTTCTACCTCTGGTGAGCGTCCTTGAACATGATCATCTCTCAAAGCTAGGAGCTACCGGAAAAACCCTAAGACAGTCTGCCACATTCAGCATTCTTTTTTCCAAGACACAAAACAGTGATGCACCACAGACTCCCAATTCCCCAAGAATGTCTTGTTTTCCTTCAGTAAAGCAGATCTCTTCTGCATCACTGCTTACAGTCTGAACCCTGAAGCCATTGAGCTCTCCTTTTAATTAGGCTTGTTCATTGAGAAAATGGCAACACGGACTTTCAACATTACATAAGCAAGAAAAAAGGTACTGGGTGCCAAGACCTGGGACTGAGGCAAATATTTAAAGTCATTTTGTAAATGTTAGGTGTCTGATGGAAAAACTGAGAAACCCTGGACCTGCACACCAATGGCACTGTTACAATTCAGCATGTGAGGAGGAAAGGAGGCCAAGGTAAACCACATGCAAAGGAGCCATTACTTTAGAAACTGCTTACTTGGGCAGCTTCTGATTCAAAACAAATGCCCAGTGGAAGGGATCCATTATCTGGCTCCAACTCTACACATACATTAAGCACTAGTGATGAACACCTGCACCCTTTATAAATCTATCATAAGAGTCTTGATCACACAAACTGCATCTTCCTAAGAGAATGGATCATGGGTAGTTTCCACCCCTACCCGACCTGGCCCCCTACATGGAAACTGTGTCTTTGTATGGACTTCTCAAGAGACATCAAATTTTTGTAGCTATTAGCTACAAATAAATAGCTTCAAGAGAGGTCCAATCCCTATAGTAAGTAGTCCAGAAACACATGTGCACAGTTACGGCGCTGGAACCTTGGCAAGCTCTCTGCTGGTGAAGTAGAGCATGGACACAGTAATGAGCTATTAAATGCAAATAATGTCCACGTGGAATCCTTCCCTGGGGCTCAGTGTAGGAGGGAGGGCACAAGTGAGAGAGCAGAGGACCTCGGTCAGCCGACCGTCTGCTGTTCAGCTCCTGATGACAACTCCTAAGGGCTCATCCCTGGGAAGAGTTCTGAGCTTCCATGACTAGGTTTAGGAAGTCTGCCATACACGTCATGTGCCAAGTTCATGGACAGAATCCAAACGTAGTTAGCTGAACTGGGTTGAAAACCTCTTGAACCCACAGGCAAAAACTAGTAGACTTGTCACTTTCTTTTTTGCTTTTCTTTTTTTCTTTTTTAAAACATGCCTGCAGTTCTGGTTATGGTAATAGTTGATTCTAATTTTAACCAATACCTACTACTGTTTCAGCACATTCCTCTGGTTAAAGGAAACTATGACTTTCCAGCCAGTGACTACAATGACACAGACATGAACTTGGAGAATGAAGCTTCCAGTTTTCAGCCATACCAAGATGTTATTCTAAGTATTTCTTTTTAAAGTTAATGTGTCATGATCTTTATGGAATTCCTATTACTATAGGATTATACCATAAGATTTATTTTAATAGCCTCATATACTCAAATACAGCTGATAACACAAAAATTTTGCATCCCCTGACAGAAAGAGATGGATTTCTTTTTTCTTTCACTTTTTTCAAATAGAATGAAAGATTCTTAGCCTCAGTGAGCCTGCAACCAAGGACAGATGTTTTTAACTCATGAAACAGAGGGTGCTATACTCAGTTGTGTCAGACTCTTTGCCACCCCATAGGCTATAGCCTGCCAGGCTCCTTTGACCATGGGATTTTCCCAGACAAGAGTACTAAAGTGGGTTGTCATTTCCTTCTCCAGAGGAACTTCCCAACCCAGGGATCAAATCCATGTCTCCTGCATTGGCAGGATTCTTTACCACTGAGCCACCTAGGAAGCCCCATGAAACAGAAGATCACATGAAAGAACTCACAAAAGAAGACCTAGAGAAAGACAGTTAATTCTTCTTCTTAATAATTCATCAATAACCTCAGTTTTGTTTTGTTTGGTCGTTAAGTCATGTCTGACTCTCTTGCAACCCCACGGACTATAACCAGCCAGGCTCCTCTATCCTTGGGATGCCCCAGGTGACAATAGTGGAGTGGGTTGCTATTTCATTCTCCAGGGGATCTTCATGACCCAGGGATCGAACTCACATCTCCTGCATTGGCAGGCGGATTCTTTACCACCGAGCCATCAGCAAAGCCTGACCTCAGTTTACCTGATGTTTAGAGTAATAACTAGGACAGTACCAGGAAAAACAGTAGTAGTTGCACTAGTTATGATGGTGGGGTGCAGCAGCAGCCAAAATTTATAGAATGCCAGAAACATTCAAAGGCTTTGAAATATATTTAATTGTCACTACTATCCTATGGAGGAGGTAAGTACAATTATCCCCATTTTGTAGAAATGAAGAAAATAAGGCATCAGTTTAGTCACTCAGTCATGTCTGACTCTTTGTGACCCCATGGACTGCAGAACGCCAGGCTTCCCTGTCCATCACCAACTCCCGGAGCTTGCTCAGACTCATGTCCATTGAGTCAGTGATGCCATCCAAACATCTCATCCTCTGTCGTCCCCTTTCCCTCCTGTCTTCAATCTTTCCCAGCATCAGGGTCTTTTCAAAAGAGTCAGTTCTTCACATCAGTTGGCCAAAGTACTGGAGCATCAGTCCTTCCAATGAATATTCAGGGCTGATTTCCTTTAGGATTGACCGGTTTGATCTCCTTGCATATGGCATACAGCATAGGAAAGTTTTTTAAAAATACTCAAGTCATTCAGCTGTTAAGCCAGAATTCAAATCAAAATATCTAGGTTAAGAATCTATACTCCTTTTATAACATGGTCTCATACACAAAACCCATCAAAGCCAGTCTTATGAAAATGACCACAGACATTTCTTCAGAGATGACATACAGATGGCCAACAGGCACACGGAAAGATGCTGAACATCACTAATTAGTAGAGAAATGCAAACCAAAACTACCATGAGGTATTACCTCACTCCTATCAGAATGGCCATCATCAAAAAGTTTATAAATAATAATACCAGAGAGGGTGTAGAGAAAATGGAACCCTCCTGGACTGCTGGTGAGAATGTAAACTGGTACAGTCACTATGGAGAACAGTATGGAGGGTCCTCAAAAAACTAAATGTATAGCTGCCATATGATCCAGCAATCCCACTCCCGGGCATATATCCAGACAAAACTGTAATTCAAAAACATACATGTACCCCTGTGTTCACAGCAGCACTATATGTCTATCGACAGATGAACAGATAAAAGATATGGTACACATATAGAATGGAATACTACTCAGCCATAAAGAAGAATGAAATAATGCCATTTGCAGCAACATAGATGGATCTACCAGGTGGCGCTAGTGGCAATGAACTCACCTACCAATGCAGGAGATGGAAGAGAAGCGGGTTCAATCCCTGGGTCAGGAAGATTACCTGGAGAAGAAAATGGCAACCCACTCCAGTATTCTGGCCTGGAGAAT
This sequence comes from Moschus berezovskii, assembly GCF_049115385.1. NCBI lineage: Eukaryota > Metazoa > Chordata > Mammalia > Artiodactyla > Moschidae > Moschus > Moschus berezovskii. Next base: position 94,509,210 of record NC_142461.1, on the reverse strand, counting down.
CCTATGGACAGTGAAGTCTGGTGGGCAATGGTCCATGGGTTGCAAAGAGTTGGACATGACTGAAGTAACTTAGCATGCATGGGTGGATCTAGAGATTATCATACTAAGAGAATCAGAAAGACAAATACCATGTGATATCACTTCTGTGTGGAATCTAAAATATAACACAAATTATCTATGAAACACAAACCAACTCACCACAGATTTGTCTTTGCCAGGTTTGGGGTGGGGGTGTTGGGGAGGGATGGACTGGAAGTCTGGGGTTAGCAGGTGCAAACTATTATTGATATATGTATAGAATGGATAAACGAGTTCCTATTGTATAGCACAGGCAACTGTATTCAAAATCCTGTGATAAATCATAATGGAAAAAAACTTTTTAAAAGAATATATATGTGTGTGCATAACTGAATCATTTTCCTATACAGTAGAAATTAACACAACACTGTAGCTAGCAGGGAAGCCCATAAATCAACAGTAACTCAATTTAAAACAATTTTTGAAAACAAAATCAATATTTTTTAAAGTTATTAAATGAAAAAATGATCATAAACATCTCCTCAGGCTGATGAGTATCAGAGAAGAACAATAATGAATAAGACTCAATGCATCACATTATCATATACTGATCAGTATGAGTCCTGCTATTTGTGTAACAAATATGCTGCTTCAAGGTACAAATGGAAAAGAATCCATGTACATGCAATTAGGCTGTATCTAGAAAATTAACATCAACTGGAGGAAAAAGAAAATCCTATCCTCTCCTAAAAAAAAAAAAAAAAAGATTGTTATGGTAAAAGACAATACACAGTTCCAGTTCTGTGGATTTAAGTTTTTTTTTTTTTTTTTTTTTTTTTAAGGCATGCACGCTAAGGCTTTCTAATTTCTTCCTTTTAAAGCATAGTGTTCATTTAGGTATTTGAGACTTTCACAGGGACCTGTCATTGACTATTTACCTAAGATCTGGCAGAGAAAGGTAAGAATGCTGCCTCCTGCATCCTTAACAAGGCTCTACTGTACTCAGTGTAGCCAAGGTCACCTGAGCAAATCCACTGGGCTCCTCTCCATGGTGAAGGAGAGTTCACAATTGAAATCAGTTTGTGTAACGCTGGCCAAGGCAGTGTGATTTAAGAGGCAACTCTGAGAATTACCCAAATGCCTGAATGGAGTCATAAAGGAAGGCAATGATTCCCCAGGCAAGCATGAAGGGTTTATTCATGCAACTAAGTTTCCTCTATCAGTCTACTAAGAATGGTCCAAAAGCAGTAAACTGAAAACAGGATATAAATAAAACTTTTTCGACAGGATGTTAATTTCCTAGATCTATCAATTATCAGGTTGATCTGAACAACACAGATGACATAACTGAACAACCCTACATGTAATACAAGCATCTAACCTGAATTGCTTAGTTTAGATAATACAGTATGCAGGTAGGCTGTATCTACAAATTAGGGTCACCTGAGAAGTTTCATGAAAAAGTATGGATGCCTAGGCTCTGCCCTAACAATTAAAGCAGAATCTCTGTGGAAGGTGAGATTTTTTTTAAAGCTTCCCACTTGCAATGCATATGGAACCAGGGTAAAAAGAAATACTATTTCTTTTAACAAAGCCAATATCTTGCTTTCTGGCTGTTGAAAGTGCTACATCAGTCAGAGGCATCATCTGAAAGGAAATGGATGATTATGAAGGAGGGAAAGTGTTAAAATTTGGTCAATTAAATATCTTAAGAAAATATAGCATAAACTGTTTTTTTTTAATTAAGTTATCTCTTGGGGGATTTAAACCTTAAGTAAAAACCTGCTGATAAATACAGAGATATTTTATCTAGAACTCTCCTACTGAAAAATAATTTTTAAAAACATAAACCTGAACTTCTTCTACAGGTAGTATTTTCTTTAGAGAGCAATAAAAGAGTACCTACAATAAATTTATTTAAACACCCACAGAGAGGCTGACTGGCTATGCAGAAACACATACATTATGTTTAAAACCTGCTAACAGATATAAGGGATGTTGCTGTGTATTGCTATTGTTGTCAAGTCGCTCAGTTATATCTGACTCTTTGTGACCCCATGGACTGTAGCTGCCAGGTTCCTCTGTCCATGAGATTCTCTAGGCAGAATACTGGAGTGGGTTGCCATTTCCTTCTCCAGAGGATCTTCCCGACCAAGGGATAGAACTCACATCTCCTGCTTGGCATGCGGATTCTTTACTACTGAGCCCCTGGAGAAGTCCATTCCTATGTGCATGTATTTTACAAAATTCAATAAGTGTGTATAGACACACAAAAGCCAAACTTTTGTTTCTACTATGCTCAAAAGTAAGTCATCAGGAGGGACACACCAGGCTCCTATTCACAGACCATCTAGAGGTTTCACTGGAAAAGCAAACAGTGCACTCAAGTCTGGCAATATTTTTTTTAATGCATATATCTGGTTTTGCTATATGGAGTTTTCTTGGAAATGCCTACTATCGTGAATCCTAGGTCACTGCACAGACCAATCAGTCCTTCATAAATAGTCAGAAGACCCTTAACAGTCCCTTGGACTACAAGGTGTTCAAACCAGTCAATCCTAAAGGATATCAACCCCAAATATTCTTTGGAAGAACTGATGCTGAAGCTCCAATACTTTGGCCTGACGTTTAGAGCTGACTCACTGGAAAAGACCCTGGTACTGGGAAAGACTGAAGGCAGGAGAAGCAAGGGACAACAGAGGATGACATGGTTGGATGGCATCACCGACTGGATGGACATGAGTTTGAGCAAACTCCAAGAGACAGTGAAGGACAGGGAAGCCTGGCGTGCTAGAGTCCATGGGGTCACAAAGAGTCAGACACGACTGAGTGACTGAACAACAACAGATGGTCAACATTCTCAAAGTTATTTTTGATATAGAAATTATCTAAGTAAACTATCTTGGATGCAACTCCTAACTCTAATTCAAACAAAAGGGGAATATTATTAGACTTAATTGTTGTAGCACTTAGATTAGATCTGTTAGGCTAACAGGTAGTTGTAGTCTGATGCAGCCTCAAGATTTGAGTCTGTCTGCTCAGGGTCAGCTACACCACCTAACCTGCCTCATTGTGGGATCCAGGTTGAAGAGGCAGTAGCTAGCTACAGCATATTTTTTCTCACGGCAATCACAGAAGCACCACAGCCCTATTACACTTAAGGCATTCTATTTAAGCCATCTGATTGCATCATTCATTTATATTTCATTGGCCAAATAGGTCACAGTCCAAGTTCAACATCAACGAAGCAGGAAAAATACTTTCATGTAACGTAAGTCACATAGCAGAGGAGGAAAGTGAGACACGAAAATAATCTAATCTACAGCATCCATGATCCATAAATCTGCCACTTATAAGACAAACCAAAAAAAAGGAGGGTTATGACACCACCACACAGACTCTAAAAATGCTGTTTTTTTAAAGTGAGGTGGCAATGAGGATGAGGAGCTCTGAAACTATGGGAGAAGGCAAAGAGTGGTACCAGTGATGAAGAAGTTGTTGCTGAAGCACATATGAAATAGTTTAAATAGAACAGTTTCATGAAAACAGAATGAGAAATGCAGATTTTCTAAATTCATAATATTTTAGGTATAACTAACCCAAAACTGGGCGCGCGTGCTCCCGCGCACAGTTGCTCAGTCATGTCCGACTCTTTGCGACCCTATGGGCTGTAGCCTGCCAGGCTCCTCAGCCTATAGGATTCTCCAGGCAAGACGACTGGAGTTGCCATTTCCTCCTCCAGGTGATATTTCAGACCCAGGGATTGAACCCATGTCTCCTTACACTGGCAGGTGGATTCTTTACCACGGAGCCACCTAGGGAGCCTAATCCTTAATATATTTTCCATTATTTTTATCTACATTCTGAGAAAGTTAGATATTCAAACTCAAAACTTGGGATCTCTCTTGAGAAAATAGGATATTACCTTATTTGAGGATTGCCTTATATTCAGGTTCATACAGTTTCTATTGCTGTATCTGCTTTAAAATTCACCAGGTCACAAACAAATCTGGTCTTTCTACTTGGTCCACATAACCTTTGCAGTAAAGCTTGTCTGTCTTTATGATACTTCTATCAGTAAATACAAAGCAACAAAGCTTCCTGAAATTCAGCTCTCATGCTACATCAGTCTTTATATCACGGATATTTGTTCCAACACTCGATGTTAAACACATATGATTTTCAATGTAAAGAACTAGTTCTTACTAACACTTCACCACCATAACACTGGAATGATGTTCTGTAATTCTGTTCTTTGGTGTATTTTACCTATGTACAATGATAACTGAGATATATTTCCATCAAGTTTTTCAGACAATGTAACCTCAGTCCCCAAGGTCCCTGAAGGCACTAAAAGAGCCTAGGAAAGTAAAACTGTTTTGCTTTTCACTAGTTTATATACCAGAGAAGGCAATGGCAACCCACTCCAGTATTCTTGTCTGGAAAATCCCATGGACGAAGGAGCCTGGTAGGCTGCAGTCCATGGGGTCGCGACAAGCCGGACCTGACTGAGCGACTTCATTTTCACTTTTCACTTTCTTGCACTGGAGAAGGAAATGGCAGCCCACTCCAGTGTTATTTTCTGGAGAATCCCAAGGACGGGGGAGCCTTGTGGGCTGCCGTCTATGGGGTCGCACAGAATCAGACACGACTGAAGCGACTTAGCAGCAGCAGCAGTTTATATACTGTGGCTCTGTATAAGTTTTAATTTGGGAAACCAAGGTTCCATTTTAATTTTTTTAACCACCAGTTATGAATTATCAATAGTGTTTAGACCAGTTTATCCAAGGGCTCAAGTTTCCTGAGGTTTGGTGTAGCAGACTATGCTGACTTGGTAAAAATTACAAGTGGTAAGAAAAAACAATGTGGCATTAAATTTAGAACCTGCTATGTTTACATGTATATAGTTTGTGAATATATATACACCATGCATCACTTCATTTAACCAAAGACACCTTTACTGGAAACATGTCAGACCATAATTATAAAGAATACAAGTCATTTTTATATTGTTTTTGTCCAACCTATACTCAGTGTCCATCTTCTGCTTCCCTCTGCCTTTTAAAAAAAATAATGTGTTAGTGCAAAACTATGTTAAGAACTCCACCTATTTGGGAATGACCAGGATCTGAGAGGCTCCAAAAACCTAAATCAATCAATCAACAATCTGCTCAAGACTCATCTTGTTATTTTTTTTTAAGACCCTGATTTGTCATGATCTCAGACCAACAGGAAGCAAAATTGAAAGGATTCAAAGAATCAAAACCCAAGTTTGAGACAAGGTGGGTAGCCCAAATGCAGAATCTAGACACCACAGTTGAAGATTTCTCAAAGGTCATCTAACCCCCATGCCTCATTTTACAGATGGTGAAGAGACTTTCCTAGTTCACACAGGTATTCCTTTAGCTCTCAGCCATCTCAGAATTTACTAAGGAAAATTTCAGTTCACAAGTGAAAGTTAATGATGAGTTGACTTTTCTCTAGTAAGTTTTTGTGGATTTAAGGAGCTCACAATCGGCCTATACTCCCTGTTAACCAAGGCAGCAAAGTATTTTTCTTAATTGTGCAGGATCAATATGACCAACTTTCTGACTAGGGAGGGTTATCAAGCTACTCTGCCATATCTTTTCAGAAAACAAACATTCCCATACTTTTTGTGTCTAACCAGGGGTATTTCCATGTTTTGGGAACTAAACAGTGTTTATAATTCTGATGTCTGAAGACTACGAAAGGTCAAGAACCAGATGATCAATGCAACTTCCCAGATAGGAAATCCTGCCTCCAAATCAGTCAGACAAGGGACTCACCTCTCAGCCCAGACCTCCTCCCATGAGCTCTTACTGCTTAGAGGTGAGGATTTCACGGTCAGGACAATTATAATTTCTCAAAAACCCCACAAACATCTCTCAGACACTAACTTCTAGCAGGGTATTTGGTCTCAAGTAGAGAATTCTTATAGAGTCTGGATGACCTTTGTGCAAGTCAAAGTCCATCCCTCATCTATAAAATGTTGGGAATACTTTTATGGGAAAATATATAGAAAACAAACACAAATGGCTAATAAAAATATATCACCAAAGAGTAAAGATAGCTGATCCTTTAAGGACAGTCATTCCTAGAATGGTGCAAGCTTGGGTATTTCAACCAGCTGTCACCAAAGACTCTTTGAAAGGAAGTCACATTGTTGACATCATTCACAGGCTCTTTAGGATACCATTTAAGGCAGAAACTTTGAAATGAATTGTCATTGTGTTCATAAAAGAGAAGGGACTACTCCAACCCTGAAAACCATGATATGGCAGGAGCCCCACTCAACAGATAGCCGGCCTTACTAAAAACGTATAATTACCCATGATGTTAAATCTAAGATTGAGCCCATTTTCAGTGTCAACACCTCAGTCTAAGAGGCTGAACATCTCTCCTCATCCTCTCGATATTCACGTCTAAAAATTAAAAAGAAATAAAACCAACAGCTTTCAGAGTCATTCAGAGGCAAACTAACATCCCAGAATTTACTCAACAGCTACAAGGCATATAGCTTGTACTTTATATGGATGCAACAGTGAATCAGATACAGATCCTATCTCAAAAATTCTAGTACTCTATCACCATGCATTATACATTTGAATAGCAGCTACCAATTTTTCAAAATGATTTAACTTACTCATCTTCACATAATTATTAAAGGTGAGTTATTTACATACAGTTTTCTTCATTTTATAGATAAGCAAATAGATTTCAAAAGATTAAATCACCTGCCCATAGACAGTAAGCTGCAGGGACATAGCCTCCAAAAAAAAAGACAAAAATCCTTGCAATCAACTCAATGATACACATTAGACAACACTAACATCCCCTTTAAATGGCTATGTGACTGTTTTCCTCGGCTTTCAGGCCTTCAGATCAAGCACTGTAAAGTAAAAGCTCCACAGCTATTAATATATAGTTCCACTCAGACCAAACTAATGGACATTAATGTTCATCAACAAAGCTCAGCCTACACATGTATTTGAAATAAGCACTGACTGCATCTTAATTACATCGAATTACTTAAGCTCGTTTTCCATTTAATTAAAATGCTTTGCATTGAGAGGTACAACTCTTCAACCAACATTCAGATCAAAAACAATTGTAAGTCACAGAGCCAAGGGCCTTTCCTGATGTCGGAATGGAGTGGCACAGGGCATGACCACGAGATGACATTCTGCTTAGGAAAGCAAGATGAGACAAGAGCAAGACAGTTTCTTGGTTTGGTTTTAAGCAAATTTGGCCTCTGATGAAACAAACTCCTGAGGGGCAGAAAATCCCAAATGGGATAAAATCCACAAATATTCATGGTCCAAGAAATTCAGTATGTGCCTTTCTTACACTAAGAGTTTCCTAACAGAGGAGTAATGTCAATATTTTCTATGGAGACCTTTCAATGCTTGGTCTGCACACACAGTATGAAATAAAGAGCGAAAGCAACTATTCAGACAGAAACAAAATGCAATCTTTGGCCTTGATTTTTTTGGATATTGTAAGCCAAAGGAACTTTGACTCATAACATCCCACAATTTTCTCAATTCTCTGAATCACCATGTGAGTATTGTATATTAGACACCTCGGTAAATTATCAAGAAGCAGACCATAAACAGTATTTGGGGGACTTCTGGATCCTCTGTGTGCCATTCCCACAATTGAAGGGCAGTGACTCAAAGCACACATATACAAATATATAGGCATTAAAAAAAAAAAATTCACACACAAAAATCGCCTTGACTTTATGCAAGGCATAAGTTCTTTTTATTCTATTACTATATTTCTTTTCTACACAAGTCATAAGATCACAACCAACTACCTACTATGTAGATTCCAAGACCCAATCTTGATAAAGTGAAAGAAAGTGAAAGTCGCTCAGTTGTGTCCAACTCTCTGGGACCCCATGGACTATACAGTCCATGGAATTCTCCAGGCTAGAATACTGGTGTGGGTAGCCTTTCCCTTCTGCAGGGAATCTTCCCAACCCAGGGATCAAACCCAGGTCTCCAGCATTGCAGGCATATTCTTTACCAGCTGAGCCACAAGGGAAGCCCAATCTTGATAAACAGCTTGGGAAAAAATTACTTCACTGGATCTCATGACAACACACAGTGGACCCACACCGAGAAGAAGGCTCTACCACAGGTCATCATAGTTTCCCAAGGGGGAACTTGCGGTATTTTCAACTTCCTTAAACATCTATTTTTAAAAATCTATGTACGTTATTCCTCTTCATCTTCCCAATCGCCCTAAAAGCAGATACCATCATTTGCACCTCTTTATAGATGGGAAACAGAGGCTCAAAAAGGTCAACCAACTTGCCCTAAGTTACATAATCAGTAGCAGAGTTAGAATGCATAAGCAAATCATGTGACTACAAAGGGGACTCTAGGAATGGTATAATCACGACACAGCACATCCACCATCCCTTATCTGAGTCAAAAGTAATTCGGAATTCACAATTCTTTCAGAATTTAGTAAAGTAACAAACAGCGCGAGGTCCTCTTGAATCCTCACAGTGGTACCTGGGTTAAAACAGTTGACAAAACAGCAGCAGAAACAATGAGCACACTAAGTCAGATAAGTCAAGGCTGTAGGTAGCCTGACTTTAGCTGAGGTCAGGGTGACTGCCAGCAAGCTCAGGCTCTGCCCACCAATGAACTACTGTAAAAGAAAAACTTTCCTGAAGCTTTTAATCTGAAATACATACCAACAGAGAGATGCTGCTGCTGCTAAGTCACTTCAGTCATGTCCGACTCTGTGTGACCCCATAGACGGAAGCCCACCAGGCTCCCCCATCCCTGGGATTCTCCAGGCAAGAACACTGGAGTGGGTTGCCATTTCCTTCTCCAATGTGTGAAAGTGAAAAGTGAAAGTGAAGTCGCTCAGTAGTGTCCGACTCCTAGCGACCATGGACTGCAGCCCACCAGGCTCCTCCATCCATGGGATTTTCCAGGCAAGAGTACTGGAGTGGCTTGCCATTGCCTTCTCCGATACAGAGATGCAGACCTGTACAAAAGAGCGCAAATTGAGATACTAGAACTGGTTTCACATGCACTAACTGGACATCAAGAGCCTGTTGATTTTCTATCATCAGGAATTAGAAGATACTAATGATAGATGGCATTACTGACTCAATGGACATGAGCTGGAGCTAACTCTGGGAGACAGGGAAGCCCAGTGCTCTGCAGTCCACGGGGTCGCAGAGAGTCAAGACATGGATTAGCGACTGAACAACAGAAGATACTAAATCAGGTACCTGAAGGCATTTCAGGACACCACTGGGAGGTTTCTATTTCAATAAATATGTCTGATTCATAAAGCCTCCACTACTGGAACATCGAAAGGCCAGGCTGATCAGAGTGATGAAATCACTTAGCCAGACCATATTATCATAAGACTGTCACTATTATACTGTCACTTTGTGTTTGAAAGGAAACTCAGCTTTTTTCCCAGTGGGTAGTGCACAACCCAGTCTAGATGAGAGCAGGTCTGATGACCTGTTCTCAGATTTGGCTGTGCTCTGGAATCCTCTGGGGCACTTTCAGAAATCTCAGTGCCCGGGTCCCACTCCTGAGGCTGTGATTCAGTCAGTATGGGTTCAGCATAAGGTTCAGCCTGGTATTCGCCAATTTCAAAAGCTCCCCAGAGGCCACCTATTATGCAGCTAAGTTTGAGAGCTGCAGAGTTATAAGACACAGGCCAAGATGTGTCTCATCTTGTCTCAAAGAAAGCTAAGTTTGAGATGTGTCTCATCCTTGTCTCAAAGAAAGGCCTTGACGATGTCATAAACAGAACACTATTTTCCAAAATATCATCATCTGGAACCTCAAACTAGCTAATAACTGGCCTCCAAATGATCCGGCGTAAGAAAAGGTTGCTATTTATAAATTTCAGGGACTGTGAGAAGGCAGGGTTAAAAGTTTCTAAATCTAACCACAAGGAAACAAATGTTGGCTCCAGCTCTGGAGCAGGGCAGCTTCAGATCCCAGCACAGACCCCACACCCCCACGTGGACTGTACTGAGAGCTCATTCTTTTGCTTATTTTTGGTCCCTTGCTTTTTTAAGGCACCCTGCAGCCAAGTGCCAGGTACAGGAAACTAAAGAGCTTTCTGATAAATAATTTGCCTTTCTTTGTCAAGAAGAATAAATATATCTTATGTGCTCAATGTAAACAGCCTCTCACTCCTCAGAGGATCAAAATGAGGAGCTGAACAGCCTCACTTTGTTTAGTGAAGAACATGATTTGTAACTGCATTTTCCCAAAGGCAGAATGTGGTCCCAAATTGCCAAGGGAGTTAGACTCAGACCCCTTGGATGTTCAAATGGTACAAAGGGCAAAAATGAAAGGCCAGCTCAGATAAAACTAAGACAACAGCCTCCAGGACTTCTCTGCATGCTCTTTTTTCTTTTCTTTCTTTCATTTTAATGGCACAGCTTGGGAAATTAAATCTTCCGAACAACTTTGTTACATTCTTTGCCTCTTTAGACATGAAAGGGAGGTCTCTTATGTGAAGCCAAACATTCTCTAACACTTCCACAGAACAGGGTTTGGTCATACTATGAGAAATCAAGGACAAGGCCAGCTAACTGTTAGTAGGAAGCCAATCCTCCACTTTGAAAAAACAATTACATTAACAGCCTTCATTAAAAGAACATGCAGCTCTGAAGTTCCTGCTCTGTTCCCACTTTTCAAATGAGAATTGTATACATTACACTTTCTCTAACTCAAATTAGCTAACTTGGGTCTCCAATTCACGTTATAACCAGAAAATGAGATTCACTCCTTCCTGCAACTATATATGACCGTTAAAATCACTTTAATTCCATAATACAATTCAAATCCTGCATATAAATTTGGAATTAAGCTTGCAAAGGGAATCTAGAAGTTGCATTGTGAGAAGGCTGTATTATAAAAACCTGTATTGGCAGAACTATGTATTCATTATGGCCCTAGGAGGAAAACCAGTTGATGGGTATTTTTTCATTATAGAGTATTATTTATAGTTTCTAAACTAGGAAAAGAGAAAATTTCAGTCTCCTTTATAGATAGTATTTCCATCTTTACCAGTTTTTCCTCTGCTTAAGACCTAAAACAAATGTCCTAGTTATCAACTAAGGTTGACAAGTCTTAGACAACAACCTTTTAAACACTGTCATCTAAATCCTCAAGTAAGAAAACAGCCAATAATAATGGCTAATGTTTATTGACCAACTACAATATAACAGACCTGTTCTAAGGGAGATATACATCATCTGAAATTAAGGAACATGCTCAATTAATACCATGACTAAACAGGCAAAAATGGAAACAGAATCCAAGCCTCAACTTTCCAAGTATATGCCCTACACACTGCATTATTCAACCTCAGACACCACCTACCTCTCAAATAGCCACCTTCATCCTCTACAAGAAAGGATGGAAAAGGTTATCCTTAATGCTAAGAGTTTTTCAAGTTATTTGAAACTTTTAAAGCAATAATGCAGACAAAGTAAGCATAAGGGTAGAAAAGCGGAAAGAAATGGACAAATTAAGACATTCTTTTTCACATAGCTTTCATAGGAATAAACTCAGCAAATCCAGTGTCTCCGTTTAATGTACTGTTTCAAATCCAACAGCAGGTAACTTCAGCACAGAGCCAAGCATAGTGCATCACAGATTCACTGTGGTTCTCTAGGACAATGCTATGCTGCTCTGGGAAATTCTCTGGATGCTTATATTGCTCCCGTTTTACAATGGAAGAAATTCAAGGACTGAGACATTAAAAGCAAAAAAACAAAAAAAAGATTATGAGAAGAAAAAAGTAGTCAGAAAAATTAGAACATGTATTTTCTGACTCTAAATTGCATGATCAATTAAGCACAGAATTTGAAACTACTGGTCCCTTCAAGAAGAGTACAAGGACACATGAAGTTCTGGACTTCTTCCCAGTTTGACCAGCTACTCAGAACCCAAGCAAGAGGAGCTGAGGCCATGAGAGTGCAGAGGAAAGCTCAAGAATGGTGGGGAGAGAGAGAGAAATGAACTGGGGGAGAAGAGTGTATACAAGGCATACAAACATTTGGAGGGCACATGGAAAAAGAAATACGGACCAAGACGCTAGAGAAGAGTAGCCAGGGTTGAGGGTAATGGAGGAGGGGTGGGAGGCAGCTCTGTGTCATCACTTAGGGCATGTGGCTTCCCAAGGCAACACACTCAATTTTGATTCAAGAGATGCTGCCTGCCTCTTAGGTGTCACACACAACAGCAGGTCTGAAATGGCATGTGTGTAGGGAGTCTCAGATCACAACAGAACTGGTGAACATCAGGGGAGAAGGCCAGAGCAGGCAGAAGAGGCTGGCCATGATAGATTCATACATTTAATTGTCAAATCTGGTCAAAGGGAAAGAAAAACAAATCAGGTGCTACAGTGAAATTCAGCAGAAATGGAAAACTCCTCTTGACCAAAAGAGTAATTGACTCATGTCAATTTTCACCACCTTCATTTGATCTCACGATATTCCAAGTGGTAATTTATTCAAAGGCCATAAAGCATTGTGAATGTGATGCCCAGCTTATTATATATCATTATTATTGCATTTGTACCCTAAAATAAGATACCAACTTCAACACAAGTCATCATTAGCTCTCCCCACTGAATCAACTGTCACAGGCAGCTGCCACCAGCAAATTACCCATTCACCATCTTTCAAGCACTCGTTTTACCAAAAGTATTATTCTATAGAGGGACATTCACATTTATGATTCAAAAGACCACTGCCAAGCAGAATTATAAGGTGAGCCACATATAGAACTGAATTCACCAGTATCCAAATCAAAAGGTAAAAAGGAAGTGAAATCAATTTTAATAACAACATTTCAAATATACTGGTTTAAGTAAGACATATTATTTAAACATGTAACCAATATAAAAGCTATTAATGATACAATATGAAAAAGAATGCAAACTTTGTTTTCAGATCCTGAGTATATTTTATACTTAGAACATATTCCAACCCAGATGCTAAATTTTCATTAGATATACTTATGTTTAAATGTCACAAAAGATCCAGTTGAAATAGGGCAGCTTTACATACCCAAGTTAGTTCAAACGTAGTTTAACTGTTTGAAAATTTAATTAAAAGTGAAATGAAATGTCTGCTCTTTAGTTAAACCAGCCACGTTTCGATGCTCCATAGCTATGTGAGGCTATGTGAGGCTATAGCTATGTGAGGCTAGCGGTTCCTCTCTTGAGGAAACTAGGCAGGAATACCGCTATATATCAGGGAAAGTTTATTTGTTAACGTAAGGCGTCAAGGCAAGTAATGAAGTCAGAATTCTGCACAATCTCTCAAATAAAGCCATCACTGTTAAATCAAAGCCATGACTATTCTATGCCTTCTCAGTCAGAGGCTAAATCAATCCTTGCACGATCACTTGGGTTAGCAATTTAAGAGCAGCAGCGTAGATCTGGAGGAGGGGCTCTGGAGACTTACTGCCTGGGTTTAGAATCCAGATCACCAGACACGGCACCCTGGGCACGCAGCTCAACCTCTCTGTGCTTTGAGTTCCTTACTGCGAAAATGAGATGACGGTGATGATGGTGATGAAAGTACCCACAAAATAAGGTGATTTTGAGAATTAAATGAGCTAAAACACATAGCTGAGCACAGCGTCAGGCGCACATTGAGAGCCCAATAAAAGCATGCTACTGGCCTGCCCCACCTTTCACCAAGAAGTAAAATGTTGCATGGCAAAAACCCACTGTGAGCACACGCATGCACTGGAAAAAGACCACAGCTCTCTCACTCAGAAACGCTAACCAGAATAGACCCGACACCATTAACAACTCTGGCAAACAAAATAACGTCTACATAGACAGTTCTTTAAACAGTGTATACAATCAGAACAGGGTGCCCAGGATCAAAAAAGATGCAGCCTAACTACACAGGATGAATCATGGGAGAAGCTCTGTCAGTCTCCATGTGCAGAAAAGAAGGAGGCAGGGAAGGGCCAGAGAGTGGGAGAAGTACCACTTACCAAACAGAACAAACTCAAGCCCAAGTGTGAGCACATGTGGTCTTCATTAAGTCTGAGGAGTCTGGTTACATCTATTTTGAGACTTTTGTGTTTTTGTAATTTCAGTTTGCCAAAAGGAATGACAATCCATCAAGAATTACTGATGAGCAGGTTCAGCACAGAGAGAAATGTTTTGGCGCTTCCAGGAAAAAAAGAGCGGGATGATTGGGTGGATGGGCAAAGTTCGTGATCCCAGCTCTGCTTGGGGGGAAAAAAAAAAAAGAGCCAAGTTACCAGAAAAAAACAGAAGGGAGATTTTTGCCCAGACACCAGGCTTCCTCGGGGGTTAAGCTAAGGTAATATCAGTCTGGGGAATAAGTAAACACAGGTGAGGCTAAGCATAAGAACACTATGACTTCTCTCACGGCAGGAGCAGCTGCCACCGGCTCTATGTGAGGCTTCCCAGGCTGGAGGCGGCAGGACAGAGGAAGAAGAAACGATCTTCAGCAGCACCAGAAACTTCACAAAATCCGAGCAGCCAGATACTCAAGAGAAGACACAGACTCACCGGCACCAACCCAACTCTACAAAAAGATGTGACCTGGCCTCCTGGCCTCCGGCTTGCAGCACCTGGAGGGAACAGCAGATGTTGCTATGTTTCTTTGGGTCAAGCTGAGAACAGAAGATCTCTTCTGTCAAGTACAAAGGAGGAACTCTGTAAGAATTTATCATGCTTAGAGTTCCAGAATACCACAGTCACTGGGCTGTCTACACCACCATCTCCTTTCCCAACTGCCCCTCAACGCTCAGGAAAACTTGAGAGGTCTTAGAAGGGAGAAGGACAAAGGGGGCCAAGTGTTACCAGAATGGCCTGATACCATTTTCATTTCATCAGGTGACTTCGGGGCCACACTTCAAATCCAGTTACTGGCCAGACTCCCGGCTTGATGACTCAATCCAAAGTGGTCCAAACTGTATCTAGCATTACTTAAGAGCTGAAGTGGTAACTGGCGACAGAGAGGCTATAAAGGGTTAAGGGAGAAAAGAGAATTCCAAACTCTTCTTGGAAATTTTCTTTGTCTCCCTTGCAGCTCAGCTGGTAAAGAATCTACCTGCTATGCGGGAGACCTGGATTCAATCTCTGGGTTGGGAAGATCCCCTGGAGAAGGGAAAGGGTACCCACTCCAGTATTCTGGCCTGTAGAATTCCATGGACTGGATAGTCCATGGGATCGCAAAGAGTCAGACACAAATGAGCAACTTTCACGTCAAGAAAATCCTAAAGAGAAAATTAACTAAAGAAATGAAGTTTTGCTGATAGTGAAAATGTTTTCTCTAAAGGTGGTTTGCAGAATGAAGGGAGTCACCTCAAGGCTGGCCCAGCCCTGGCCCATTGAGAGGTACTGCCCCTCCCTCATCACAGGGCGGCCAGATGGAGGTGCCAAATGACAGGAGGCAGTCAGGGCTCATGGACTGTCAAGTACTGTGTCATTTTCCAGCCTTCCAGAATCTTTTCAGTTCTTCCAACTCTATTTTCCTCATTTGTCTACTAGGAAATTCGTCGTCATTGTGCCTGCTTAGTTGTGTCTGACTTTTTGTGATCCCATGGATTATAGCCTGCCAGACTTCTCTGTCCATGGGATTTTTCAGGCAAGAATACTGGAGTGGCTTGCCATTTCCTACTACCTACAGGGGATCTTTCCAACCCAGAGATCAAACCTGTGTCTTCTGCACTGGCAGGAGGATTCTTTATCACTAAGCCAACAGGAAAGCCCACTAGGAAATTAAGGTTCAGAAAGACCTAGGTCATGGGACTAGTTAGAATAAAATGAGGATTAGATCCCAAGGTTTCCAACCCTTGTCTAGTGGTTTTTTCCACAACATCAAGCTGCTTCTTGAAACAACAAACCATAATACTCTATTTAGCAACTTTCCCTGGAGTAGGCAATGGGACCCCACTCCAGTACTCTTGCCTGGAAAATCCCATGGACGGAGGAGCCTGGTGGGCTGCCGTCTAGGGGTTGCACAGAGTTGGACACGACTGAAGTGACTTAGCAGTAGCATCAGCAACTGTCCCAGTAATCATTTGGTCCCTGTCACAAACCCTCATCTCCATCATTCACTGAGCTTTCATGTAGGACAGTCTTCTAATCATATCTGCATGCTCCCAGAATGGAAAGGAAATTCCAGGGACCTCCTTACTTTTGCTGTGAATATAAGGCCACCAGTGTCCTGGTGCCTGCACATTAAGACAAGCGTGTTGACATTATTCTTCCATGAAGGAATTGTGACCTTTCTTAAGAGAAGCAAGTACTTCCCACTGACAATGCTAAGCCTTCTATTCACTAGGCAAACTGTTTAATTTGGGCAGGGGGAGAACAGATCCATTGTCACAATCTGGCACAATTACTGGGGTTGAAGTAAAATATGTCCTCAAAGAGGAGCAAAAAACAATCAAAACATAGAGCCATTTGTTGTTGCTCAATCACTCAGTCATGTCCAACTCTTTGCAACCCCATGGGCTGAGCACGCCAGGCTTCTCTCTCCTTCACCATCTCCCAGAGTTTGCTTAAACTCATGCCCATTGAATCAGCGATGCCATGCGACCATCTCATTCTCTGTCGCCCCCTTCTCATAACACCATATTTGGACTCATGTGTGAAAGTCTCATTCAGGATACTAAAAGGGTCACATGTCTCCCCTCATCCTCCTGGATTCCTTCCTATACTATGCCTTTATCCAACTTGAACGACTTAGTCCTTGTAGCCTGCTGACCTGGAACATCCCAGCAGTGTGCTGCCAAATCTAGCTAGTTCTGCTCTCGGACTCCTCTGTACTGCCCACCAGATACAGAGTAATACTTACAGTTTTCCCTTCTCCTGTGGTTCGTTCTCCAACACATCAGACTGTCTCATACCTCAGCGCCTTTGCACATGGTACTCATCTCCCAAAAATGCCCTGTCCCCCAAGTCTGCCCAGCTCCACTGCTGTGAAGTCTCCCCAACTTCCCTGACAGCTGATCACTGGCTCTGTGCTATGAGTCCTTGCTGGTTCTTTTTCACACTTCTATGGTTGTACTCATCACACTGTGACACAAGTCGTGGAGGACTTCTCTACTAAGCTGTTTACTCAAAGAGGGTAGCGCTTGTGGTTCTTTTTAAATCTTTGTACATCTTGTGCCTATCATGAGTGTCTAGAAAATAAAGTCATCTTCCCAATTCTATAAGCTTCCTGAGGCCAGAGATAAGGGTACTTTTTTTTTTCCATCCCCCCCCCACCCCACAAAACAGCACAAATGTCAAAGGCATAAACAGCAATGGCATGCACACAGTAGCTTATTTCTCTACGAAATAGGACAGGCAATACCCAGAGCAGCTCTTAGGGAAATGCTCTCAACCTCACTGAACTAGAGGACTTAGCATCTGAACCTCCTCCTTGTGGACCGATCTGTTTCCACTTCATTTGTGCTAACTCATTTTACACTCAATCAAGTGTGCGCTAAGATCCAGGGTTATCCTCTAGGGACAGGTAAGTGACATGGAAATACTAAAAGCTCATCAACAGGCAAATGTCAGGAGAAACCTTCCAGAAAGTGTATTCTGCTCCCTTTTCCCCCAAACAATTTCACTGGAGTGGACAAAGTTCAGTTCATAAAGATGCATTCCCAAGGAGTGACAGAAACCTTGAAAATGATCATACTCAGCAAATAGGAGCCAAATAAGAAATGTCTGCCTCAAAAGTTTTTAGAAAAATTATAAGGCGAAAAGAAGAACATGTTTAAAGCTAGCCAAAGAAGAAGATAACAAAAGGACTCAGCAATCAGTGAGAAAAAAAAAAAAAATTCAAATAAGTCTGCTTAAAGCAAGAGAGGGGAATGAGAATACATCCAGTATTTGAACTTTAACCATCATAGAAGTCAAATACCTATTTCTAGATTTAAAATACTCTTCTTCAAGGGAGAAGGAGCCAGAGAGAATGGAAAACAATATTCAATTATTTATTAACTAATTCAATTCAAACTAAATTCTGGATGAATGGTACTGTTACCTCCAAGAATCCCTAACAGAAGAAGACAGACTCAAAGCTGCCTTTGCACAGCAAGCTCACTGCTGTAAAAGTGAGAGACACACGAACAGCAACATTTTCTAAAGCGGTTTTTACTCACAATTTAGTTGGGACTGAGGAAACAGTCACCGTCTCTTTCAAGCCTAAGCAAAAGAACTTCAAAGTCACTAACGAATCTTGCCACCTCTTGGTACCACTGATACGGAACACAGGAGGCAAATTGCACTCGGGCCACAAGTATATGACTTTGGAGCAGATGTTGCTGCAAGTTTTGGAGCAAGAGCCCATTGGTTCAGATCCCAGCTCTGCCTCTCCTAAGATGTGTGACCATGGGCAAGTCACTGAACATCAATTTCTTCAATAGTAAGATGGGGTAATAAGCGCTGTTCCCAAGGTGGTGTGAGGGTTAATTCCAGTCTGCCATATGAAAAATGCTCTTAGTTATTGAAAAAGAGTCAAGGAAAAGATATCTTACTCTCATAAGTATCTCAAGTATAATTTCCAGAAGTACAGTCTTTTACTCAGGGCAATGACTTTTTTCACAACAGTTCTATAAGTTATAAAACAGGCAGGTTTGATCATTCCTGTTCTGGCAACTAGAAATCAGATGCACCAACTAACTAGCTGGTTGGCTCAAGGTCACCAAGCTCATATGTTGTAACAGGAAAAGAACAGAGATCTCCCAACACCCAGCACAGTGCTCTTTAGAGGATCATGAATCTGTAGGGACTACAAACATCCAATTGTTAATGAGATTTTTTTTCCTGAATATCAAAAGAAACATTCTTTATAAATCCAAGCACAAGGGCTCTATTATGAAGAGAGAGAAAACAAGCTACAAACTGGAGGAAGCTGGATACTCTATATTGCTCTGCTTATGTGGTGGCAGAAACACGAGATCCAGGTTGAAGCCATGACATTCAGCCCCCCAGCTGTGTGGCTCTCAGCAAGTGAGCTGACCTTTGAGTCTCTTCTTATTAGCCAGATAGGAATCACTTCTCTTCTGTCTAATGCCCAGGGTTCTGTATGATCCAAAAGGAGCAGGTATTCAGTAGTCTTAAGAACCTAGAAAACAGCAGGTATTGATTTGGTTTTTTCTTTATTTGTGCTTATTTCTAACAAATTTCTGTATGATATGAAGAAAAAATAACTATATAAAAAGCCAGCACAGATCTGCTCCTGAGGAGCTTTGGTAAATTTTTAATACCTAGGTCACCTGCACCAATTAAATGAGCATGTCTGGATGTGGTAACCGAATATATGCTCAGTCGTGTCCGACTCTTTGCAACCCAAAGGCTGTGGCCCACTAGGCTCTTCTGTCCATGGAAAAGCTCTCCAAGCAAGAATACTGGAGTGAGTTGCCACTTCTACTCCAGGGGATCTTTTTGACCCAGGGATCAAACCTGCGTCTCTTCCACTTCTTATACTGGCAGGTGGATTCTTTATCATTGTCACATGGGAAGCCTGAAGATAGGTGGCTTGTTTTTTCCAAGATCCTCCTATAATTGCAATGTGCACTAATGTTTGAGAACCACTGGTCTATGCTAGTCCCCACTCAGTAATGTCTCGTTCTTTTCTCACTGTCTCTATTAATACATGCTCCTTTATGAAACTTTTGTGCAGTGCTATCCAATATGGCAGCCACCAGCTCCATCCATGTGGCTATCTAGTTTTGAACTAATTAAAACTAAAATATAGTTTCTAGTTGCATTGCCACATTTCAGGTGTTTGAAAGCTGCACAGCGCTAGTGGCTCGCTTACTAAGCTGTGCCAATATAGAGCATTTTCATCAGGGAAAGCTCTATTGGACAAGCACTGTTCTAGCTCACACTTCTCTTAACTGTCCATTACAAATACATAGGCACTCATTTTTATAATTACTGGGCTTCCCTAGTGGCTCAAACAGTAAAGAATCTGCCTGCAATGTAGGAGACCAGGTTCAATCCCCAGATCGAGAAGATCCCCTGGAGAAGGGAATGGTTACCCACTCCAGTATCCTTGCCTAGAGAATTCCAACATACCATCTTCAATTTTTTAAATACTGAAGGTGCATAAAGTCTTGTCTCAACATCTAAATCTGTACTGTCCGGTACAGTAGCCACTAGTCACATGGGGCTACTGGCGCTTGAAATGTGGTTAGAAGGGCTGGTGAACTGAATTTTTAACATTACTTTTTAATTCAAATTTAAAACAGATGTTCACTTCAGTTACTCGGCAACTTTAGTATGTGACTACTTTTCCGACTCTGCATTTTGTAGTCTAAAGATCCAGTGTTTCCAATGAAAATTTAACATCCAAATTGAAATGTGCTTTAAGAGTAAATCAAACAGCAGATTTTGAAAAGTTAGTATTTTCTTAAAATGTAAAACTTCATTTGTAATTTGTATACTGAGCACACGTTGAAATGATAATATTTTTATATTGGGGGTTATTTATATTAATAAACAATTAAAAGAACAAAAATCTGGACTTTTAACACCATTAAAATTAATTTCACCTGTGTCTTTTATCCTTTATAGTAGCTACTGGGAAATTTAAAGTTATGTGATTCACACAGTATTACTATATATAGTTCTCCTCTAAATTATCAAGATACTACATAAATACTGGCTCAATTTATTTCAATACATAGCCAAAATACCTTGATCATTCCTACGTTTGCTTACACAGGAGTGAACTTTAACTGCGAGCTGTGTGTTAAAAATGCAGATTTCCATCCAGAAGAAATGATGTATGCAGGAACAACATAGTAGTAACTTCCTTCATTCTTTCATTTTATTTCATCTGGAAGGACACTGCACACATAATTGCTATTTTAAAAAAAAAATGAAGCATTTGAAAGCAAATAATTACATTAATTATCCACATTTTAATTTAGCTCTGGATGCACAGCACATGTGCTACTCCTTGCCCCTGTTGGTCCCACATGGTTATCAGCGCTATCAGAATTAGACATCATCATCACAGAACCAACTGAAGAGAACATGACCGTCACATATGCAAATAAGCCCACCGAAAAAAAGAAGTGATTCTCACGACTTAATTTATGGAACATTTTTGAAATTTAGACAGCACCTACAAAACTGGCTTAAATTGAATCAAAGATTGTTATTAAAGTGCCTAACACAATTCATCTTATAATAAAGCTCTTCTTCAAATCTTCAAGTGAAAGCTAGTAATATAATGCTTCTGTTTTGTTTGGTGACCAGGGAAGCAGAAGGAAATTTTGGTAATTTCCAATTCAAGTGCATCACTGCTGTGACAGCTTAGAGCTCACAGAAACATCTGTTATTTTTAATACTGTCTCCTCTGGTCCAGGTTAAATTCATTTAATTACTTATAATAGGAAGACTCCTATTATAGGAGAAACTCTAAATTAACTAGCTATTTAAAGCTCTACTCTCAATAAAAATTGATGTCTTCCTTTTCGGCCACAAAGTTGATAGAAAATTAATGAAAAGTAGAACACCAAAATAAAAAAAAAAAATTTCTGCTTCATAAACTTGTTAATAGTTTCAGTTTCTGCTATAAGATCCCCCAAAATGGGAAAAGGCAAAAATCAATCTCATAAAATAAATCCACTCCTTCGGACTTAAACTCTGCAGGAGGTCTAGGAAATAATGTAAAACAACAAAGACTCTATTTCAATCTTAACAAAAGCAGAAATTAAAATCATGGCATATTCATGAAGGGGCTCATTCCAAAAATGCTTGGTTCAGTGGGAATTCAGATTTTGGGGTATTCTTTGCATTCCAGTCATCTAGAAGAACTAGTGATAGAAAAAGGCACTAAAAGCAGAGTTCCCTCTGCATGTTCCCAAGAATTAGACATCTTCCATTTTTCAAATCTTTTCCACAACAGAATTTCTGCTTTTGATACATCACTTTAGGTCCCTGAAGCACAGAAAAGTTAAAAATACAGAAAATCTAGAGGCTTGGCCACTTTGCCTTCTTAACAGGTTATTTCCAAATCACTGTTGATCTTACCCACTTCCATCAGGGTGCACAGACCGGCTCTGTCCCTCACTGAACTTTCAAAAATGATGGTGCACCATTTGGCGCCCTCAACTCTATTATACACTTCCCACAAGATCCTCTTTCTCTTTAGATTCAAACTCTCCTGCAGAAAAACGGGATTCATTTCCCCAAAAAAACATCATAATCTCCCCTACAAGGACAACATGATGTTCATCACTATGGGAGGACAGGTCATTCACCTCCACTCTCAACGAGTTCCCGGCACAAGTTGCATGTGGGCTGCCTCTATCCGCATCACCCACAGGGTCTGTTAAAGGCCAAACTCCTGGGCTGCATCCCAGGCCATTCAATCAGTCTCTCTGAGGGCGAGTCCCAGGACCCTGCCTTTCTAACAAGCACCCTAGTCTAGATGGGAAGATAAATGCACTCACGTGAAGTTAAATAATAGGGCTTCCCTGGTGGCTGAGCAGAAAAGAATCTGCCTGCCAATGTAGAAGATGAAGGTTCAATCCCTGGCTTGGGAAGGTTCCCTGGAGAAGTATACTTGCCTGGAAAATCTCATGGACAGAGGAGCCTGGAGGACTACAATCCATTGGGTTGCAAAGAGTCAGACATGACTTAGTGACTAAATAACAACAGCTAGGGCTAGGGAGCCCTGTGCCACAACTATTGGAGCCTGCGCTCCACAACAGGCAAAGCCACCACAATGAGAAGCCTGAACACGCCAGTTACAGAGTAGCCTCCACTTGCTGCAACTAGAGAAAAGCTTGTGCAGCAATGAAGACCCAGCACAGTCAAAATTAATTTAAAAATAAATTTTAAAAACATTAAAGAATAGTAATTATGAAGATGACCAATATTGCAGGATTTTATAAGGATGGACAGAAATAAAAGAGGATGTCTTGGTCTGGCAGGGACAATGCAGGCAAAGGAATGCGCAGAAAGAACAGGGGACAGAAGGCCATGGGAAAGAAACAAATCCAACCAGAACACAGACTTCTCGATCAAGACCAGGATGGGAAAGGGTGATGAAGGACCTCCTGTGCAGTGACCCAAGTGCCTGGCCAAGGAGTACTTTGAGCCAAGGAATGACCTATCAAAGACAACAGTCTAGCAATTATGGCAGTGATACAAAAACTTGAAGGAAAATGAATCTGGAGGCCCATTCACCCAGGTTAAGAACCACAGGCACAGGAGGAACCCAGTCCTCCTCTTCTGATAGACAAAGATGTCCACGTTCTAATCCCCATGAACCTGTGACTATGTCACCACTACATGACGAAAGGGACTTTGAAGTCATGATTAAAGTGAAGGACCCTGACATGCGGAGATTATCTCAGCTTATCTGCGTGGGCCCAATCTACAACATGAGTGCCCAGAGTTAGAGATCCCTTCAAGACCATGGCCCGAGAAATGACAGCATGAGAAGGACTCAGCCTGACATCACTTGCTTTGAATATGGAGAAACAAGGCCAAGAACCAAGATATGTGGCAACTGGAAGAGGCAAGGAAACAAGTTCTCCTCTAGAGCCCCCCAAGGAACAACAACATCTTGACTTCAGCCCAGGGACACCCATGTCCAACTTCTGACCTCCGTAAGTGTAAGATAATAAAGTTGTGTTGTTTTAAGGCAGTAAGTCTGTGGCAATTTGTTATAGCAGCAATAGAAAACTAGAGCATCTTTCGACTGTATTTTCTTACCAAGACCTTTACTATATACCATCCTCTCAGACCTATATCCACCCACCACAAAGAGACATGCAGAGATCTCTCGAGTTGAATACAAACTCCCAACTGTGTGTAACTGTCACAACTTTCAGAGATTTAAAATCTCAGATGTGAGTAAGGGGGAGTTAGGAATCACTCCAGTTAGTGTACCTTTCACTAACAGCAACATTAAGACTTCTTCCTTGCATCACTTCTCCCGAAAACAGTGGGGAATCTTGGAGCAATCTACACCACTACAATTATGGTAATGTTTAAAAGCATCTGTGTTAAATGGATAAAGAGGATATGTACCATATACACAGTGGAATAGTACTCTGCCATAAAAAAGAATGAAATGATGCCATCTGTAGCAATATGGATGGACCCAGAAATTCTTACTAAGTCTGAGAAAGACAAATATCACATATATCATTTATATGTGGAATTTTTATTTTAAAAAAATGACACAAATGACCTTATCTACAAAACAGACTCAAAGACACAGAAAACAAACTAATGGTTACCAAAGGGGAAAGCAGCGGGGAGGGATGAATTAGACCTTTGCATTAACAGATATACAGTGCTATATAAAAAAAGATAAGCAATACTGAGGAACTGTATTTAGTATCTTGTAGTAATGTAATGAAAAAGAATATATATAGTTGAATCACTCAGCTGTATACCTTTAACATATTATAAATCAACTATCCTTCAATTTAAAGGTAAATAAGCAGGCATCTGTTCATGTTTGTCACCCCATTTTATCATGAGCTCCATGAAGAACTGTGCTACATTCGGCTCAGAGGTTAAAGCGTCTGCCTCCAATGCGGGAGACCCGGGTTCGATCCCTGGGTCGGAAGATCCCCTGGAGAAGGAAACGGTAACCCACTCCAGTATTCTTGCCTGGAGAATCCCATGGACGGAGAAGCCTGGTAGGCTACAGTCCACGGGGTCGCATAGAGTCGGACACAACTGAGCGACAGAACGGAACGGAGCACAGTACCGAGCCTATAGTGTTTGCTTAAGTCTTAGGTTCTCAAAGTTACCTCCTACCCTGTCCAACTCTGACAGCATCTTCGTTTCTTACCAACAACTCTTCTAATTTATTTCAGATATTTACCAGACTCTGCTTAATAACTAATTCCATCTTTTAGGCACTAAAAATTACCTACAATCATAACCAAAAGATGGTAGCAAGAAAACAATGTTACTCAAAAATATTTTAGTGAAACCTCCATCAAAATGGTATTCCCTACTGGCTAGTGCTTTGAAAATCACCACTTCTCTCAGAATTCTTTGTAAGCAAGAGTAGACTGAAGGGTATACTAGGTACAAATAGGTATTGACTCAAACACCACAATCTCCAGAATCTAGTTTTCAGACAATGTATCAAATACAACATTCTGAGATTCTTACTTCTAACTCACTGAAGGGTAAATTAAAGACAGAGACACTCATTTATTAGACCTCTTCAAACCTCCTTCACCAAATCCATGATTCTAAGAAATAAGGCTAATGAAGTCTTCCTCTCTCTATTCATAGGATAGTTGGAAAGAAAGTTTAACATAGGAATTTACCAAAGAAATAGATCTACAGGGAGCTTAGAACAAAGCTCAAAACATTCCTTTCCTGCATGTATCTGATGTTCTGCCTTTGCATTCAAATGCATCAATCAATACCTATGATGCACCAAAAGACTTTGACCTCACTGGACATTATCCAATGAGGAGACTATGGCATGAAATACAGTGGTGGTCCCCACTCCAATGATGTCCCAACCCTCCAAGGTTCAATCTTTTAGAGCACCAGCCTCAATCTGCAAACTTGAACTTCCCCTCTGCCCTACACCAGCTGAATTCTCCTCTGACACTTCCATCAGTGTGCCTGTCCTCATTTTCTGTCTATAGATTTGTTAACACCATCCTTTCTTTTAAAGGACTTCATGTGATTTGATTCCATTTCCTCATTTGTTTTCTCTCCCTAAGGCCTTGCTCCTCTTGCCTTTAAAGGAGCGAATCCCCACTCCCATCCACTTGAAGTGCACTTTCCTGTCTGCTTGTTTTGTTCTTTTCTGTTTGCCTTCTGGTGCAATGTTGCCCTTCCTCCCAGGCCTCCCTTCTGGCTGGTCATAGAAAAGGAGGGTTACCTCCCCACTCCAGAAGCCCCTCCAAGGAATCTGATCAGAAGAGAACACCCTTGAGGTGGGCATTGAATAATACCAGGCCTTCTGTACGCAAAACCTTCCACTCCCTTATCTAGGGGGTGTCCAGGTGGTGGTGTTGAGTCGCTATGTCGTGTCTGACTTTTTTGCAACCCTGTGGACTGTAGCCCACCAGACTCTCTGTCCGTGAGATTCTCCAGCCAAAAATACTGGAGTGGGCTGCCATTTCTTTCTCCAGGGGATCTTCCTGACCCAGGGATCGGGCCCGTGTTTCTTGCACTGCAGGTGTATTCTTCACTGCTGAGCCACCAGGGGAGCCCCAAGTATCTAGGGGCTCTAGATATCTAGTATCCCCACAAAAACTTGGAGACCCTTCATCATCTCTCTGCTTCAAAGGAAGGAACCCGGATAGGGCTTCCTGGCCCTGCTGCAGCATGGAGCTCCTCCAGGCACACTGCTTTTTACACCCCAGTACAAACAGCTACAGGTGGGGAGTGCTTCCCCCAGGGTCAGTCCTTTCTCTGGTTAATTCAATGGCATTAACAGCCACCTTCCTTCCTTGGGCACGCTGATTAAAGTTCCAGTCATGCACTGGCCCTTGAAGACAGGGAGCCTGAGCTTAATGAAAAGCTACTGGGATCTCCTTAATGCCCACATTCTTTTCACAGCACGCCAGCAGTGAGCAAAATCGGTGCGGATGGCAGCAGGAGTAAGACAAAGCTGGTCATCTGACAAGATTCAGAAAGCATCTACAGTCAAAAGGGAGCTTTTCCTCTGCCTTTTGCACTCTATTTGTTACCTGCAATCCCACAGGATTTTAACAGTTCTTTTCCAAGTGAAACATGACACCCACACAGAAAGAGAGATTTTCCACTTGATGTGTGAGGATTTTCACCTAGGTGCCTCCAAGTACTGGTGATAAGTCTACAGTCTTAAATTTAATACAAGGCCAAAAAAGATTAAGAAAATCCTGAAAGCAAGCCCTCATCAGTTGACTGCACATCCTCTCCCCAACTACAAAGAAAGAAAAAGACTCTAATATTATTAACTTGTTCATTTCCTGCTGTATAATATCTGAGCCATTTAAACAAATCTTAAGTATTTTCCATTGAAATTGTCCTATTGTTCAAGTTTTTGAAAATATTTTCTTGGCCACAGGAGAACCCGTTTTGGACATGCATATTGTTTAATTAGGCTCTAACGCCTGGTCTTTTTGTTACAAAGAATCTCCCTTTCACTTTCTGTTCCTAAAGGTTCTACCCCCAAAGAGCCAGCATGCGAGGGACACAAGAGAGACCAGTCTAAACTCATCGATAACCCAAAAGGATCATACAGATCTTCACCTTCCACCCTCCTGACCCACCCAGCTAACCTTCAATGCAAGCTGCTAAACCAGAAGGGAAACCAGAAGCTGAATTTTAACTCCTTTTGTTTGTTTCCTCCTCTAACAAAGAGGCTAATAAGCAGTAAAACAGCCAGAAGGCTGGGCCGCAGGGGAGGCAGAGAACAAAACAGGCCTCCTGCAATCCCCAAACTGGACTGTCCACTCCTCTCTGGGATCAAGGGCTGATGATTCCAGACACCCGCACCTTCACACCAAGTGTTAACGTCCAGCAGTTCACCTTTCAAGCCAGATGCAGAAAGCTCTTTTTTAAATATATACATCAGGGGTATTTCTTAGCAGACCGCTCCTAATTAAGGAGTCTGTTCCTAAACACACGGGGTCAGCCCCTCCCCGGAATCCAATCCTGACCTTTCATACCTCCGTGTTTTCTTTCTAATCCTGCCCACACTGAGGCAAAACTCCAAGGTTTACACTTGGACTGAGCAGCTGAGAACCCAGCCCTGTGGCTTCCACATCCATCCCCCCACCCCCTCCACCGCCTAATTCAACCACTAATTGCAGCTCACCTGGCACAACACCCCTCCCATCTGGTCCTGACAAAAGTCTGCAAAGGCAGCCCTGGGCCAGAGGCAGGCCCTCCTCTGCAGTTAGGACAGTTGCTCAGTCACTTTCCCTACATCCTCACACAGATCCCTCACCTGAGAGAGACAGAGAAAGTGTGTGTGTGTGTGTGTGTGTGAGAGAGAGAGAAAGGAGAGAGAAAAGATACTCTAAAGTGCCCACGTGGGAATGATCTGAGCAGTCACATCTGTCCTATTACAAAAGTGCTTTTTAAAAGACTTTTTTTTTTTTTTTGCGCAAATTCCTACCAACCCACAAGTGTCTTTGTAAAGATGTTTTTGCTCCATCAACCTACTGCGTAGTGGTTTCTGCCCACAAAAGTAAAGTGGCAGCCCAGCCTCATCCCCCAGTGGTGACCCCCAGAAGGAAAATGTGCGTGTGAGAGGCAGACAGACAGACTGGCCGTTCCGAAATGTGACCAAAGACAGGCAGACATTAGGCACAGAGGCTGCCTTCTGCAAGCATTTCTGGATGATCAATGAACCCCGCTCCTGAGAAACTGATTTCAAAGATCAGTGATCTTCCTTGAGCATCTATAAGCCCCTTAACCATCCTTTGAGATGTGGAGAGGAAAGAAGATCCTAACACCTAGAGTGACCAAAGCAGCAGACTTCCCCACTGAGGAATGAACAATTGAAGGGGACAGGGAAGCCCTACTCTGGGCCAGGTGACCATGGGCACTATCCTGACATCGGAAATCAATGGTCCAGAGACTTCAGATCAAGCCCAGGGAGCACACTGGCCAGAGTCCTTCTGGGTTTGGGGGCGATGGCTGGTGGCCTTGGTTTTCCCGACTTTGTGGCCCAGTCCCCCCTGCTCCAGTTCTCCTCCATCTGCCCATGCCTGACATGCCCCACGCAGGCCTGGGCTCAAGAGTAATGCAGGGACATATTAAGCCCCAAACTGAAAGTTCAGCCAGAAGCGTATACAGAAGTGTCGGATGGCTGTGCTTCTCCCCGTCAAGTTCCCAAAGCCACCTCATTGTGTTAACACACCGAGTGTTTGTGGACTCCGCAAGTCTTGGAGCTCAGGATCCTGGCTCTACACTTACTCACTATAACACCTCGGATAAGAGAGTTCACCTGCATGCCCCAGTCTCTCATCTGTAAGATGGTGCTAACTAATAGCACGGACATCAATCAAGTACAACTCGAATAAAATTAGTATGCATGAAAGTGTGAGTCACAATAAACACTCCATAAACATGAGCCCATGAACTACAGAACAGCAAGCGACTGGAACATAAACATACATTCAATGTATTTTGGAACAATATAAAAGCTTAAAAAACCAGAATGCCGAAAGTTCAAAGTTAGCACCTCCAGCAGAATATGAGGGAATACATAGCATTTTCATAGTTACCTGATTCCATGGCTTGCAAAAAAAATTTTTTAAGTCCTGGAACATTATGTTCAACAAAATCCTATTCCAAGTTCAAAAAGCAGAACAAAAGTGGAGCTACTCCCACTGAAACTGTGAGGATGAGGGTGGGGGGAACGAAAACCTGGGGACCCAGTGGCCCAGACACATCTGAGACGCACCTTTGAAAACCTTCACCACAGGCCAATGGACACACAGAGCAGGAACTCAATCTCATGATCTCATCCCATGCTGTGACATGACAACATTCAATGGTTTTGAAGCGTGGAGCAAAGAGGTAACAGTGTGAAGACAGAGGCTGGCTATGAGATTTCTGTGAGCACTCAGGCAGGAGCAGTGAGGTCAGGAAGAGGAGACTCGGGGCTGACTTATTCAGAAGTAGGGAGCTGAAGATGACTGCTTTCTGGCCTAACTCTATGAATGTGTATGTTATGGATATGAAGGCTGACCAATTACTTTTTAACAGGAAAATTTAGGGAAATGGCTTTGTAAAAATAATCTAGCTAAAAGCAGAAAAGATTTGGGGCTTTCATCCTTAAATATAACATCAACCTGTATAAAGTCTCCAGTTACTGTAATTACGATGTATGGAGAGAGTATAATACCTTAAGGTTCTATCCAGACAATTCTCACTGTAGAATACCACAGAAGTCAAAAATATAAGTTGGTTGTCTTCTCGACCTCGTGAGTTTACTCAAAGGTAATCCTGCGTTTTTATTAAATCCTTCCTTTTATATTCTATCTTCTCTTTCCTATCAATGTAAAGCAAAAATAAATGTGATGTTAACTAGAAGTTCTGATTAATACAGGTTTTATGTATTTGGGTTTGAAATGTAGATAATCATCTGCAGTATATTTGTCTAACTGTTTCACTAAGGCAAATATTAAAATTAGTTTTTTACTCCCTAAGCATTTG
Organism: Moschus berezovskii; assembly: GCF_049115385.1. NCBI lineage: Eukaryota > Metazoa > Chordata > Mammalia > Artiodactyla > Moschidae > Moschus > Moschus berezovskii. Next base: position 94,479,000 of record NC_142461.1, on the reverse strand, counting down.
GTTATGGAAAAGCCTCATGGGGAGTTTTTCAAGAATTAGATTATTTCCACACGGGTAACTCAGAAAGTGCTATAGCTACAGAGACCTTAAAATTAGAGGAGAGCACACAGAAGTGGCTAGGGGTAGACTTGGAAGAAGGTATCACTCAGCTTTGAAATACGTTTGAGTGAGTGAAAGTTCACATCTGGGTGGTAGGAATTCTTCAGACCACTGCAGGAAATCACAGGGATTTTACGTGATCTATCAACTGCATGCTTCAGCCAAATAGATTTGACACCTTATCAGAGAAGCTTCTTCTAAGATCAAATTTCATTTTCTAAACCTTGGGATTTTTAAATGACTGTCTCTATCCTAAAAAGCCACAACTCTTACATAAATCTATTTGCACTAGGTGACCAGGCAATGAAAACAAGACCTAAGTAGGAACATTTAATCTGCTCAACCCCAAAGTTCTGTTCAAATGGTATGAACCTCACTGGAAGGTTTTCCATCTGCTCCAGAGGCTAACAGCAGGTCATTTCAAACACCTGAAAGAGGCATTCACAGTGAAAGCCTTGATTGGTTCTTCCCTACTGGGTTGGGAACCCCACGGTTCTGCCATAAAAGTAGAGATTACTCAGAGGGGTATGGGGCGGGGGAGGGTCAAGAAAAGAACTAAGAAATCCTACACTCGTTAACTAATTTTGCAGAAATCTTTAAGATGGCAGGGAAATCCTGAAAAGGGATCTTATATCCCAGTGCCTATGAGTGGAGAAAAAAAAGAGAGAAGAAAGTAGGCCCAGACAGTCTGCTCCCTGCATATAGCCATGGATTAAGCTTAAAGGTTACACATCTAAGAGGCCTCCTGCAATAAACACTTGGTCATTTGGAAGAGAGAAGCCAAAGAATGAAAGAAAAAAGAAGAAAGAAAAAGGGAGGGAAGGAGTGCATCCATAAAGAGATGGCATCTAGTCCTTTCTAGCAACTAAGAAGCACAATGTATTCACAACAAGGGACACCCCCTCTGGTGCCTTCAATGTTGAACCTGACTGAGTGACATATGACCCAGTGACACTGAGGCTTCAAACATGCCTTTGTCAGGCACAGGTCTTTCGTTTTTCTCACCAAGCCAAAGTGCAAGGCTTAAAAGCACTAAACAATTCCGTATTTTGGAGACTCTTAAAGGGACAAGTGCCTGAGACAGAGAGAAAATCCAGACACACACAATGAATCGGTTATCTGGGTGCAAGCTTATATAGATCCTACCAAAGCACCACTCCCCAAGGATCTTTTTCAATTTTTTTTTTTTTTACATAAGTGGTCACTGACCTACTTTTAAATCCCTCACTGAGAAAACTGCAAGACTTCAAGAGAATTGCAAAGGTGTTTGACAAATGCTTTGGTGAATGCATCCAGGTTTGGACAGCATGCTCAAGTTATAATAGGTTTCCTTTTACATCATAAAAAACCCCAAAAGAGAAAACCCCCAAGAACTGTACCCCACGTTTCACCTGTCCTTCCAAGATTAGTCAAAAAAGGAGAGGTTCCTGAGCAAGCTCGTTGTTTTGACTGAGGGTCAGTCTAGGCTTGTCCTGACAAGTCACATTCCAAGTCCCTGGAGGATTCTTTTATGTTACTCTTGTTTGAACATTACTAAAAATCCATAGGAGACAAAGATGCCACATCCTTTAATATACATACACACATACCAGGCCCAAGCAGGTATAAACACTTGCTTGACTAATGCTTTGCACATGACCTTAGAAGCAGCTCCATAAAAGGATAATACAAACCAGTAGTATTATCCAAAAACATGAAATCAAGCAATGAATACTTAAACACCAAGGACTACTGAAACAATCAAATACAGGACAGTCTTTTTGTTATTAAATGTTTTACCCCCAAGACCCAAATGCTAGGTGCAAAAATCTGTGCTGCAAAATATTCATTTTAAACAACTCCCTTAAAGATGCAACCAGGTGTGGTTCAACAGATTCAACAGGTGTGGCAGAAAGTCCAGAGATGCATTTACAACCATTAGTATAACCTGCAGTTCCTTATACTGACAAAGATGCCAGTGAAAAACTTTTCCTCTATAGAATTACAGATGAAAAATAAAACCAAGTAGTGCCTGAAAGACTTGTTAGATTTCACAGATATTTTCAACTGAATGCCAGCAGTGTCAGGTACTTTAAGAGAATTACCAACTGTTAGATGCAGTTATACTATCTGCGTGATTGGCAAATAAACGTGGCATACACGTCATAAAAAACTAATCCTGAGTCATGTGGTCCAAGCACAGAAAACAGTCAAAGAAGAGGGAAATCACTTGAAGGACGGGGAGAAGGGACGGGGCACTACTTATAGGCAGTAAACTAGGTAATGGGTGATTTGGACTGAACTAGCGGGTGAAGGTGATGGGGTATGGAAATGGGGTGGAAATACATTCAAGGGACATTTCAAGTGGGGAACAGCGGATAACAAATTGGCTATATCAAAGGGAAAGAGCAGGACTTCCCTGGTGATCCAGTGGTTGGGATTCCACGCTGCCAATTCAGGGAGCAAGGGTTCGATCCTTGGTCCAGGAACTAGGATCCCACACATCTCATGATGCCACCAAAAAAAAAAAAAAGGGAAAGAGTAGGCCTAGGTCATATACTATAAATTGGCATGACATACATGGCTGTTTAATAAACCACTTCTTATAATTATCAAGAAAATTTTAAATACTCAACTCCTACTATCTAAAGAAAATCTAAAACCAAAAATAAGTTGAATTTATTCATACGTTTATTGATACAGCCTTTTGAAGATCAAGAAAAATCTTTTTAAAAAATAAAACACTCCTCTCTCCTCCTTCAAGTGAATATCATCACTCTCCTGGAAAAATGTAAATAAACTCAGGCATCCAGGAAGGTTTAGCTGCCTACAGATGGTGGTGATATGATTCCCCACCATCGCCCCTTCTCCCACACTTCTTTTTAAAACTCTTCTTTGTCCAAATTAAGGACAATTTTGACACATCAAAGTGAGCACCATTGTGCTGGGGATGTATGTTTGTAAGAAGAGTTATTTGTAGCCATGTGCAGAAAAATTAGCAAGGGTATATTTGCCCCTCCTTAAATACCACACACATATACAAAGTACCTCACTTATTTGCAGCTTCTTCATGAATGACTCTCTGTAATCACCTATACTAAAAAAATTGCTGTTCTCGTCTATTACTTCAGAGCATCCTTTAAATTAAAATTTTATGCCAGTTAAATTCCCTAGAGTAAAACCAGAAAACTACTTTCCATTTTCAGCTTCAACTATTCAACTGGCACTTGATTATAGCTCTTGTTCAGAAGCGTCCAACTCTTTGTGACCCCATGGACTGCAGCACGCCAGGCTTCCCTGTCCTTTACGATCTTCCGGAGTTTGCTCAAACTCATGTCCGTTGAGTTGATGATGCCATCCAACCATCTCATCCTTTGTAGCCCCCTTCTCCTCATGCCCTCAATCTTCCTTCACAAATCACTTTGTAAAAATGCTATATTTAGTTTCTCTAAGAGGATTTTTTCTTATTCTGTAAAATTTCAAATAATCACAAAAGTAGACTAGTGTAATACACCTCCTGTGGACCTTCTACAATCATCAATTTTTTTCAGTCTTGTTTCATCTACCCTCCCTTACCCAATACTCTAAAATAGAATTTCAGACAGCATGTCATTTCATCTGTAAACACTTCAACTTGCATTCTGAGAAGGATTTTTTTAATAAGCAATCACCCACAAGAGAATGCTTAGTTATTATAAAAACTGGGTTTTTTTAATGGCATTTCTGAGTACTGAAAAATGATTTTATCATTTGCTTTAAAAATAAAGGCTGCTGATTAAAATTAGATTCTAAGGACAGTCCACCTGAGCCCAGTCCAGCCATCCAGAATGAACGCAGAAATCATTCACTATAGTGCCAAGTATAAACTTGACAAAAATAAAATTACTCATACTCTACATATACCGTACACATGGTCTAACTTCTTATAAGGTTAGAAAATGAATTAATAAAGCTGTAATGAAAAACAAAGTCTGTTCATGGCTGGAACTTCCCCAGAAAGCCATTGTTTCAGCTACTGCGGCCGCTCAGAAAGTGTCATGACTCAGCTTTAAGGATGAGCTGTGCTGATTTGGAAAAAAGGATCTAGTGTGGGGTTGAGGAGGGTGGTGAAGAAGAGGTACTAGGCTACTTGTCCAGTAGCTGACCAGGGGCCCTGAGGGACTGATGGCATTTCCATCTGTATTAATTAGTTGAAAACTGAATGCTGAAAACAGGTCTACAGTGGTAGTTCTCCAAGTGTGATCTCCCCCCAGAACAGCACCAGTACCTGGGAACCTGTCAGAAAACCAACATTTCAAACCCTAATCTAGACCTACGGAATCAAAAACTTTCAGGGCCTCGCAACCTATGCTTTAGCAAGTCCTCTTCGATGATTCTGCTATATACCAAACATTTCAGAACTGCTGGCCTAACACCATCTACATGTGATACTGACTAACCACATGTCACTATCTCACTTTAAAGTGCTCATGTGTGCTCAGTCGCTTCAGTAATGTCTGACTCTTTGCAACACCATGGACAACCCTGCAGCCCACCAGGCTCCTCTGTCTGTGAGATTTTCCCATCAAGAGTACTGGGATGGGTTGCCATGCCCTTCTTCAGGGGATCTTCCCAACCCAGGGATCAAACTCACATCTAAATTAAAAGTAATTACAATTAAATAAAATTTCAAACTCAGTTAGCTGTGGCTACCATATCAGTCAACACAGATTACAGAACATTTCTACCATCACAGAAAGTGCCTATGGGCAGCAACGGTCTAGAGCATTTAAAATGAACTTCAATTTACCATCCACAGAATGCAATGCTTTTCTAATTCTGGGGCGCCCAAAGGTGAAATTCTGATTATTGCTGGATCTCAAGAGCCTGTAGCCTCAAGGTATCTATTGTATGATTGGATTCCACAGTGGGAAACATCAAGAGAATTGGGGTAAAGAGGAAACCATGGTGACTGTTACCCAACTTGGCCACATAGGCCAGGTCTGGGTCCGTGGAAATGTGGCTGCAGGTAGCCCCTGAAGCTACCGTTTTCACCAGGCATTTTGTGAAACAGAATGGAGTAAGTAAAGCTCTTCGTTTCATTACAGAGATAAGACTGATGCACCAAGATCAAAGAGATCTGATTAAACTGGCTGTCAAAGCTCTGCAGACTGAGATTCACTGAGACTCCTGGCGGTTACCCCATCCTCCAGGAAGGCCCCCAAAGTCGCAACAGAGGTGAGACACGTCCCACCGAAGGCTCTGCCTGAGGAGAACACGACTGTGAACCATGTGTGACATCCTCAGAGAGAATCAGACGGTAAAGAATCTGCCTGCAATGCAGGAGATCCAGGTTCAATCCCTGGGTCGGGAAAATCCCCTGGAGAAGGGATTGGCAACCCACTCCAGTATTCTTGCCTGGAGAATCCCATGGACAGAGGAGCCCGGTGGGCTACAGTCCATGGGGTCACAAAAGCAACTAACACACACCAAGATAAGCCAGAGCTGTCACGAAGAGGACTGAGGGGCTGCCTCCCATCTAGGAGGGCCCAAGGCATTGGCGCCATTCCTGTATGAGTGCTGATACCAGCTGGTGTGCATGCTCCCACAGGGCAGTGGGGCGCAGGACTGCCCATGTGCTGAACATTCACCGCATTCTATCCTATTTTAATATCGTTTTCAAACTGATCTCAAGGAAATGGCTGCAAAAACTCTGCTAATATGACACAGGGCCATTTATCTGCACTCAACTGAAAGTTAAAGGAGGCAAGCTGAGAAAGGATCCTCACATTTCTGTGCACCTGCCCTCTCACCACCCACCATCTCACTAACTCCCACCAGGATGAATGGGAAGCAGAGAACTCACTTGCTCAATGGAGTCTAGTTTTGTAATGTGTTATTGCTCTGAGGAATAGCTTTAATAGAAATTATGGAAAACAGCCCAAAGAAATGAATCTTCGGGCTTCCCTGATGGTACAGTGGATAAGAATCCACCTGCCAATGCAAGAGACATGGGTTCAATCCCTGGTCCAGGAAGAGTCCACATGCCATGGATCGACTCAAGCCTGTGTGCCTCAACTACTGAGCCTGTCGAGAGTCTGGGAGCCACAAGTACTGAAGCCTGCAAGCACAGAACCTGTGCTCCACATAAGAAAAGCTACCGCAATAAGAAGCCTGCTTGTGGCAACCAGAGAAGAGCCCTCTGGTAGCAACAAAGACCCAGTACAACCAAAAAACATACATTAAAAAAAAGAAAGAAAGAAATCCTTAATGCTGGAAACTCAGGCCCTTATGGCCTATAACTGAGAGACCCCACTTGGTCCAAGTATAAAGCTGGCCACTGTGGGACGGGCAGGCAGACCACCCCATGCTGTGGTCTGTGCCATGGTCTCCTTCCTTCCCATCCCATATCTTCACGGAACATTCCTCGATCAACATTTCCCATCCTTCTAAACCTCTCTGAGTCTTCCTATTACATCTAAACATGCTCAAGTCTCTTCCATCACAATGAGAAAAAAAAATCTTCCCCCAGACCTCAAGTCACCCACTCTCCCCTCTGCTCTGCCTCCTCTGTCTTCCAGCCGACCCTCTAGAATACACTGTTTAAACAATCTGTCTCTACCCTGATCCTCCCTAAAGCCAGTGCTGTCTGGCTTCTGCCTCTTCCCAGCCACTGAAAAATCTAGGTCATGGTTAAAGCCACAGTGTCTAGCACAGAGCCTGGCCCCACACAGGCTCGGTCAACACTGAGTGCATGGGGAATTTCTGTGCTCTTAGATCAGATGAACGCTCTCTCAGTGCTTATTCCCTACCTTCCCAGCAGCACCTCCCTCCTGAAACAGTGCACATCCCTGTTTGTTTTTTTTAATCCACCTCTCAAGCTGCTCCTAATCCTCCTTCAGCTTTCCTTGATTCCTGGGACCCTCATATCCATACATGACTATGTGAGAGTTGGACTATAAAGAAAGCTGAGCACCTAAGAATTGATGCTTTTGAACTGTGGTACTGGAGAAGACTCTGGAGAGTCCCTTGGACTGCAAGGAGATCCAACCAGTCCATCCTAAAGGAGATCAGTCCTGGGTATTCACTGGAGGGACTGATGTTGAAGCTGAAACTCCAATATTTTGGCCACCTGATGCGAAGAGCTGACCCATTTGAAAAGACCCTGATGCTGGGAAAGATTGAAGGCAGGAGAAGAAGGGGACGACAGAGGATGAGACGGTTGGATGGCATCACCGACTCAATGGACATGAGTCTGGGTAAACTCCGGGACTTGGTGATGGACAGGGAGGCCTGGCATGCTGTAGTTCATGGGGTCACAGAGAGTGGGACATGACTGAGCGACTGAACTGAACTGTGATCATCAGGGTTCTGTCCCTGGCTGTCTTCTCCTTACACATTTTCCTACCCATCTCATCTACTCCCAAAGGTCAGCTCCCAATCCCACACTGATAACTCCCAAAGCTGTTACCAGCAGCTTCTCTCACCTCTGAACTTAAGGTCAATGTCTCAACAAATGACTCAGATGTCTCAAAGGCACACAGTCTCATCACCATCCTGCCCCTTGATCACTCAAAAAAATCTGATCATTGTGTGCTTTCTAGTGAATAGCACCACCACCCACCTGGCTCCCCATGTAAGAAGCCAGGGCTTTGGTTCTTTCCTTGATTTCTCATCTCTGACCAAGCACTGTCTCTCTTAAGCCTCTCCTAATAGACTGACATCTTCTCTTCATCGCCCTCTGACATACTGATAGGGCTTCCAGATTGTTTTCCCTGCCTCCGGACTTGCCCACCCACCCATCCATCCCCATTCATTTCCACTTCAGTTTGAGTGGCCCTTCTAAATGGGTAATTCTGTAAGTGGGGTCCTCAGATCAGCAGCAACACCTAAGAACTCGTTAAAATGCAAAATTTCAGGCTCCTCCCCAGACCTACTTAGTCAGAAACTCTGGGGGTGGGGCCCAGTAACATGTTTTAACAAGCCCTTCAGGTAATTGTGGGTAGCTCAGCTGGTAAAGAATCATCCTACAATGCAGGAGACTCCGGTTTGATTCCTCAGTCGGGAAGATCCCCTGGCGAAGGGATAGGCTACCCACTGCAGTATTTTTGGGCTTTCCTGGTGGCTCAGCTGGTAAAGAATCCACCTGCAAAGCGGGAGACATGGGTTCAATCCCTGGGTTGGGAAGATCCCCAGAGGAGGGCATGGCAACCCACTCCAGAGCCTGAAGGGCTACAGTCCATGGGGTCACAAAGAGTCAGACATGACTGAGAGACTAAGCACAGCACAAAACCAGGTAACTGTGATGCAGTGTGAGAACCACTGCTTTAAAATATCAATCTGCTCACATCACTCTCATGACTGAAAGCTTTCAGTGACTTGTCACTGTCCCTACAACAAAGATCAAGTTCTTCAATATCATTTATTGTAGAGACCATGATCCCCAATATGAGAAATGATGGTTGAATAGGTACTAAATAGACCAAAAATGTCTACGGGTGAGACTATGAGGAAGGTATTACTGGCAAAAGCAATAGCAAATGGAAAATGAAGAAAGAGAATTATGGCATGCTGAGGAAATTGGTTCCGTTCCGTTCCGTCGCTCAGTCGTGTCCGACTCTTTGAGACCCCGTGGACTGTAGCCTACCAGGCTCCTCTGTCCATGGGATTCTCCAGGCAAGAATACTGCAGTGGGTTACCATTTCCTTCTCCAAGGGATCTTCCCGACCCAGGGATCGAACCCGGGTCTCCCGCATTGGAGACAGACGCTTTAACCTCTGAGCCAATTGGTTAACACCTAGAATGATCAAGAAATGAGACCAAGAAGATAAGCTATCTAAACACACAGTGGAAAATAATCCTTTCTTCCTTTCTCAGGTGTCAAAATAATACCTGTTCTTCATTCATTCATCCTGTCCCCCTTCACCAACCAAAAAACCTGCCACAACACAGATTTACTATACAAACTCCCCAGTCACTATTCCTGCTTAAAACTCCTAAGTGGTAAGAACTTATACTCTCAATATTTGGTCCTACAAATTATACACACACATACTGGCCTTCTGGGTTCTCACCAATTACTCATTTCCCATCACAGTCCTGTATCTTCTTTAACTCTACTACCCCAGATCCCTCACCTTTTGCTAAAATTGCTTCAAATCCCACGTCCTCCCAGGAAACATCACTACAATCAGGCAAACTCTTATCACTCCACAGATACTCAGTATTTAAAGGAGGTGTGTATGTCTGTCTATATAAATATCACTGCTGCAACATCAAACTCAAGACTATTCTTAAGACACTTGTATCTATCTATTCAACAGCTTGACTTCCTCAAGGGCAAAACTGTCTCTCTTCTCAGTTGCCTTGTTTTCAAAATAAGCAGGAAGAATAAAATGATAACTAAGGTAAATTCCAACTCTAAAATGTCATTACCTATAATCACATTTAGTGCTCTGCATATATTAAACAGTCCATAAACGGTGCTGATTAAGGCTCCAGAAAATCTAAAAAGTCATAGAGGACCTGCCTTCCCTATTATTTCCCTCTTTGAAAAAAGCAAGGTTAAAGGCAGTTTTTCTTTGATTTTCACCTTTTCAGAGGTTTACATTTCAACCATCTTGTAGGCTAGTAACATTTAGCCATATTTCATATTTAAGTAAACAAGAACTTAATAACCTTTCCATAACAGCATTCTTATCACTCCCATAAAAGTAGTCTCCCATCTCTGGAGGGGAAAAACTAAAGAAACACTTCAAAGGGAAAGAATGAAAACTTGTCAGCATCTTCTACAGGCAGATTCTCCCCTAAGGACTCAAGCTTGAAAAAGAAAGTATTTTCCACATGGCTCTATCTGTAACAAATTATTCTTTTTTGTTTTTTAACCACAAGTTTAGTCACTGCTGTGAACTACAGATATGTTTCAAGGAGGACTTCTGAAACTGATGTCACAAGAATTGAATCCTATGAAGACAGTTTCAACTTGACCTTCCAAGAAAACACTGTTTTTACTCTAAAGCAAAAGGAACACAGTCAGTCATGCCATTTCCCTTGTCCTTATCAGCAGTGTGTTTGTCAAGAGGTAGAAGGACATGTCAGTTTTTACAGCCAGACTAACAAGCAGAAGATTTTGGTTCATTGCAAGCATAAAGTCACAGCATGCACATTTATTAAACTTTTCTCTTTTCCATGTCTTCCAACAAGCAAGCAACTTCACAGCTGAGTTAGGTACTAAATGCCATAGTAATGGCCCAATAAAGCCATCACTGGGCCTTCCTAGTGGCTCAGTGGTAAAGAATCCACCCACTAATGAAGGAGACTTGGGTTCAATCCCTGGGTCGGGAAGATCCCCTGAAGAAGGAAATGGCAACCCATTCCAGTATTCGTGCCTGGGAAATCCCATGGACAGAGGAGCCTGGCAGGCTACAGTTCATGGGATTGCAAAAAGAGCTGGACACAACTTAGCAACTTAACAATAACAAAGTCCTAACTCTTTCATGTGGGAAAGCAGGTTGACCCAAGGTTCTTGTAAGCTCACTCCTCACTTTATGGCACTTCCTTAGATATTCTCAGTAGAGGATCCACTTGGCAGTACTGCATTGCAACTTCATTATCTGCTTGCTACTAGTGGTTAAGATGCCAACTCTTTTGTTCAATTTTACAAAGCATGTGATCAAAATTTATTTATGGTAAAATCACTCTACCCAGTTCAGTTCAGAGTCGGACACGACTGAGCGACTGAACTGAACTGATCTTGCAGATT